>NW_027195602.1:17500-159512 GCF_038502225.1 Cherax quadricarinatus
GTTGCAGATGGAGAGGGCGATAGGTCGAATGCTGAGGCAGAACCATGCTATCAACAGCCACTGGAAAAAACAAGGGAGAAACTGACCACATACAGGCAGGATCCAGAGTCACAGAGGGTGAGGCAATGGGAGGAGGAAAGGGCAAAATCAGTGTTTATCCATGGGCTTCAGGAGAGAGAGGAAAGGACACACACTGAAAGGCAGCAGGAAGAAAGAAAGGAGATTGAGAAAATCATCACGGAAATAGGTGAAGAGATGGACGAGATGGTAAATTTTCAGAGAATAGGGGGGTACTCGAAGGGGAGAAACCGACCAATCAAGCTGATTCTCAGTACGGAAACAGTGCGGAACATTATCCTCCAAGAGAAACCACGATGGAAATACTCGGAAGAGTACAAGAGGGTGTCCCTAGACAGAGACAGAACAAAATCAGAACGACAGCAGCTGAGGGAGAGGACAAAAAAGCGAAAGGAGCTAGGAAAAGAGACAAGGATGGAACCAGCAGAGGTCAGTCAGAGCAGAACAGAACAGCAAGGGAAAGCACACTCACAACTATTCTCAGAACCATACAACCTATCACACCATCCCAACACACACTACAATCCATACCCACAGCCTCCACCCAACACCGAGCTAAAGAATCCCACAGTATGCCACCAGGTCTCCCACCCTCACAGGCCCCCCAAACCACAGTGTTGGAAAGGAAACTGAAGGTATGGTACACAAACGCTGATGGAATAACAAATAAGTGGGAGGAGTGGCATGAAAGAGTCAAAGAAGCATCACTGGACATCATAGCTCTCACAGAAACCAAGCTTACAGGTATGATAACAGATGCCATCTTTCCAACAGGATACCAAATCCTGAGGAAAGACAGAGGGAACAGGGGGGTGGAGGAGTGGCATTGCTGATCAAAAATCGCTGGAATTTTGATGAGCTGGAGAGAGGAGACAGCGGAGAAGAAAGTGATTACATAGTGGGAACGCTTCTCTCTGGAGGTCCCAAGGTGGTAATAGCAGTGATGTATAACCCACCACAGAACAGCAGGAGGCCAAGGCAAGAGTACGACGAGAGCAATAGAGCGATGGTTGACACACTGGCTACAGTGGCCAGAAGAGCTCATGCATGCAGGGCAAAGCTCCTGATCATGGGTGACTTTAACCACAAGGAGATCGATTGGGAGAACTTGGACCCACATGGGGGCCAAGATACATGGAGGGCTAAGATGATGGAGGTGGTACTGGAAAACTTCATGTGCCAACACGTAAGGGACACTACAAGAGAGAGAGGAGAGGATGAACCAGCAAGGCTGGACTTAGTATTCACCTTGAGTAGTGCAGATATCGAGGACATCACATATGAAAGACCCCTTGGGGCCAGTGACCATGTGGTTTTAAGCTTCGAATACACAGTAGAGCTACAAGTGGAGGGAGAAGCAGGAAGGCCAGGATGAATGAAGCCAAACTACAAGAAAGGGGACTACACAGGAATGAGGAAATTCCTGAACGGGGTTCAGTGGGACAGAGAACTGGCAGGGAAGCCAGTTAATGAGATGATGGAATATGTAGCAACAAAATGCAAGGAGGCTGAGGAGAGGTTTGTACCCAAGGGTAACAGGAATAATGAAAAAGCCAGGATGAGCCCATGGTTTACCCAAAGGTGCAGGGAGGCAAAAACCAAGTGTGCTAGGGAATGGAAGAAATATAGAAGGCAAAGGACCCAGGAGAATAAGGAGAGCAGTCGTAGAGCCAGAAACGAATATGCACAGATAAGAAGGGAGGCCCAAAGACAATATGAAAACGACATATCAGCAAAAGCCACATCTGACCCGAAACTGTTGTACAGCCACATCAGGAGGAAAACAACAGTCAAGGACCAGGTAATCAGGCTAAGGAAGGAAGGAGGAGAGACAACAAGAAATGGCCGTGAAGTATGTGAGGAACTCAACAAGAGATTCAAAGAAGTGTTCACAGAGGAGACAGAAGGGGCTCCAGAAAGACGGAGAGGTGGGGCACACCACCATGTGCTGGACACAGTGCACACAACCGAGGAAGAAGTGAAGAGGCTTCTGAGTGAGCTAGATACCTCAAAGGCAATGGGGCCAGATAACATCTCCCCATGGGTATTGAGAGAGGGAGCAGAGGCGCTATGTGTACCCCTAACAACAATATTCAATACATCTATCGAAACAGGGAGATTGCCTGAGGCATGGAAGACAACAAATGTAGTCCCAATCTTTAAAAAAGGAGACAGACATGAAGCATTAAACTACAGACCAGTGTCACTGACATGTATAGTATGCAAAATTATGGAGAAGATTATCAGGAGAAGAGTGGTGGAACACCTGGAAAGGAACGATCTCATCAACAGCAGCCAATATGGTTTCAGGGACGGGAAATCCTGTGTCTCAAACCTACTGGAGTTCTATGACATGGTGACAGCAGTAAGACAAGAGAGAGAGGGGTGGGTGGATTGCATTTTCTTGGATTGCAAGAACGCGTTTGACACAGTTCCACACAAGAGATTGGTGCAAAAACTGGAGGACCAAGCAGGGATAACAGGGAAGGCACTACAATGGATCAGGGAATACTTGTCAGGAAGACAGCAGCGAGTCATGGTATGTGGCGAGGTGTCAGAGTGGGCACCTGTGACCAGCGGGGTCCCACAGGGGTCAGTCCTAGGACCAGTGCTGTTTCTGGTATTTGTGAACGACATGACGGAAGGAATAGACTCTGAGGTGTCCCTGTTTGCAGATGACGTGAAGTTGATGAGAAGAATTCACTCGATCGAAGACCAGGCAGAACTACAAAGGGATCTGGACAGGCTGCAGACCTGGTCCAGCAATTGGCTCCTGGAGTTCAATCCCACCAAGTGCAAAGTCATGAAGATTGGGGAAGGGCAAAGAAGACCGCAGACGGAGTACAGTCTAGGGGGCCAGAGACTACAAACCTCACTCAAGGAAAAAGATCTTGGGGTGAGTATAACACCAGGCACATCTCCTGAAGCGCACATCAACCAAATAACTGCTGCAGCATATGGGCGCCTAGCAAACCAAAGAACAGCATTCCGACATCTTAATAAGGAATCATTCAGGACCCTGTACACCGTGTACGTTAGGCCCATATTGGAGTATGCGGCATCAGTTTGGAACCCACACCTAGCCAAGCACGTAAAGAAACTAGAGAAAGTGCAAAGGTTCGCAACAAGACTAGTCCCAGAGCTAAGAGGTATGTCCTACGAGGAGAGGTTAAGGGAAATCAACCTGACGACACTGGAGGACAGGAGAGATAGGGGGGACATGATAACGACATACAAAATACTGAGAGGAATTGACAAGGTGGACAAAGACAGGATGTTCCAGAGATTGGACACAGTAACAAGGGGACACAGTTGGAAGTTGAAGACACAGATGAATCACAGGGATGTTAGGAAGTATTTCTTCAGCCACAGAGTAGTCATTAAGTGGAATAGTTTGGGAAGCGATGTAGTGGAGGCTGGATCCATACATAGCTTTAAGCAGAGGTATGATAAAGCTCACGGCTCAGGGAGAGTGACCTAGTAGCGATCTGTGAAGAGGCGGGGCCAGGAGCTCGGACTCGACCCCCACAACCTCAACTAGGTGAGTACAACTAGGTGAGTACACACACACACACACACACACACACACACACACACACACACACACACACACACACACACACACACACACACACACACACACACTCACACTCACACTCACGCACACACACACACACACGCAACCACAAATAGGTGAGTACACACACACACACACACACACACACACACACACACACACACACACACACACACACACACACACACACACACACACACACACACACACACACACACACACACACACACACACACACACACACACACACACACACACACACACACACACTCACACTCACACTCACGCACACACACACACACACGCAACCACAAATAGGTGAGTACACACACACACACACACTCACACACACACACACACACACACACACACACACTCACACTCACACTCACGCACACACACACACACACGCAACCACAAATAGGTGAGTACACACACACACACACACACACACACACACACACACACACACACACACACACACACACACACACACACACACACACACACACACACACACACACACACACACACACACACACACACACACACACACACACACACTTTAGTTTAATATCTTTATGCACCCCATACCCATCCTGTGGGCGGTAGTCAAAAGATTACAAAGGTACATAATGGGTCCAGTGACTGGACCCCAAAGTTATGATAGCTGAACTAGTTACAAAGGTAATGAACTCCAGGTAGATCTGGTCACAATCATGGCAAGTTACAGAGGTAATGAATCAGCTTCACTCCTATACATGGTTACAGTCATGAACAAATTACAAAGTAATGAACCACAGATACGTCCACACCTGGTCACAATTGTAATGAGTTATAAATACAAATATTAAGTGGATCATACATCCACACTAGCGCGCGCGCACACACGTACACACATGAGGGCGCACGCACGGACATGTGCACACGAGCGTACAAATATATGCATACACACAAGGACGCACACCCACACACACACACACACCCACACACACACCCACACTCACACACCCACACCCTCACACACACCCTCACACACACCCTCACACACACACCCACACACACACCCACACACACACCCACACACACACATACACACGCACACACACACACACACACACACACACACACACACACACACACACACACACACACACACTCACACACACACCCACACACACACCCACACCCACACCCACACCCACACACACACACCCACACCCACACACACACACACATACACACACACACACACACGTGGGTAACAAGGCTCCGAGAACCTTAGCATTGAAAGGCTTGCAATAACAGCTAGCAGTATCAGTGGTAGTGGAGCGTCAGTGAACAATGCTACGAGTGATAATTAAAGTTATTAGTTAAAGAAAATGAGAGGAAAGCTGAAATCATAATAAAGTGGACCCTCGACTAACGATATTAATCCGTTCCTGAGAGCTCATCGTTAGTCAAAATAATCGTTAGTCAAGTTAATTTTCCCCCTAAGAAATAATGGAAATCAAATTAATCCGTGCAAGACACCCAAAAGTATTGAAAAAAAAATTTTAACACATGAAATGTTAATTTTAATACACACAAACTGAAGAAGACATGCACAGTTACATGACACTTACCTTTATTGGAGATCTGGTGATGATTGATGGGATGGGAAGAGGGGAGTGTGTTGATGGTCTTAGTGTTTAGAAGGGGAATCCCCTTCCATTAGGACTTGAGGTGGCAAGTCCTTTTTCGGGGTTACTTCCCTTCTTTTAATGCCACTAGGACCAGATTGAGAGTCACTGGACCTCTGTCGCACAACATATCTGCCCATAGAGGCCTGTACCTCCCGTTTCTTTATGACATTCCTAAAGTGTTTCACAACATTGTCAGTGTCACCATTAAACACTTGTTCAGGTTTCAGTCCTTCACTGTCTATGTACTCCTTGAATTCCTGCACATATTTTTCAGCTGCTTTTTGGTCCAAACTGGCAGCCTCACCATGCCTTATCACACTATGTATGCCACTACGATTCTTAAATCTCTCAAACCAACCTTTGCTGGCCTTAAATTCACTCACATCACCACCAGTTGCTGGCATTTTTCTAATTAAATCGTCATGCAACTTCCTAGCCTTTTCACATATGATCGATTGAGAGATGCTATCTCCTGCTATCTGTTTTTCGTTTATCCATACCAATGACAGTCTCTCAACATCATCTATCACTTGCGATCTCAGTTTCGAAAACATAGTTGCACCTTTGGCAAGAACAGCTTCCTTGATTGCCGTTTTCTTGGCCACAATAGTAGCGATGGTTGATTAGGGTTTTGTGTACAGCCTGGCCAGCTCGGAGACACGCACTCCACTTTCATACTTAGCAATGATCTCTTTCTTCATATCCACAGTAATTCTCACCCTTTTTGCTGTAGGGTTGGCACTAGAAGCTTTCTTGGGGCCAATGGTGACTTATTTTGCAGGTGCAATCACTAAAAAGGCTGTGATAATATGAAATGTTCCGATTGTATGCTTGGAAGCGACCGCGGTGGCTGGCTGGCTGGCTTGTAAAAACTGGCCAGAAGTGGACATGTCTCAGACGGAACAAATAGTGTTGGTCGAGTTTTTTAGCGCTAATCGAGGCAAAATTTTTGCAATAAAATGTATCGCTAGTCAGATTTATCGTTAATCGATGCCATCGCAGGTCGAGGGTCCACTGTATTTCAAAGCGCAAACCGTTGGGGGTCTTAGGCGCTGTTGCCACATTGGCAGCGGTAGGCCTGAAGAAGTGACATCACGACAAGTTGTGTGCCATTATATAGATAAAGTGAAGTGTATATAATGTGAAGTGTATACTATCATCAGTGAAGAGTGACATCGCGTGAGGAAGCGGGATGTATGAGAATATATAATTATAAACATCACGGGTGAAGGATCTCCAAAATAGGGATTTAAGGCCTACGTACGACGACTCCGTCATCAGCAGCTGGCAACTGTCACCGCACCATTGCAGCGCAAGTTTATTCGCCTATTTGTGGTTTGCATGTTGACGGCCCTGGCTGGCCTTGCATACTGTTTGATACTGGTCACTCACTCCTGCAAGCTATTACCAGAATTAGAATAGAAATAGCATAGACATAGTGAATATAGTGTTGACGAGTGTGAGAAGGTAGGTGGGACAAGCTTTTAAGGGCAACATTGTAAGATGGTGCTAGGGTCGGTCAAGTCCCAGGAGGGTTGTGTCAGGGCACAAGAAGTTGCGGCCAGTCATTACACCGCAAAAGACACTCACACACACACACATACACACACACATACACACATGCATACACACACACACATACATAAACACATACACACACACAAACACACACACACACACACACACACACACACACACACACACATACACACACACACACACCACACACACACACCACACACACCACACACACACACCACACACACACACACCACACACACATACACCACACACACACCACTCACACACACCACACACACACCACACACACACACACCACACACACGCACACCACACACACACACACCACACACACACACACCACACATACACACCCCACACACACACCACACACACACACACCACACACACACCACACACACACACACACACACACACACACACACACACACACACACACCACCCACACATACCACACACACACCACACACACACACACACACACGCACATACACACACACACACACACACCCACACTCACACACACCCTCCACCACTTGACACAAACACTTGACACAAACACGTACCCCCCCTCCCCTAACCATCCCTCCCCCTTCCCTAACCACCTCACCTTAGCCACCTACCCCTCCCCCAAACCACCTAACCCCTCCCCAAACCGTCTAACCCCCCAACTACCTCCCTCCCTCCAATAACCATCCTCCCCCTCCCCCATAACCATCCATCCCATCTCTCCCTGAAACCATCTAACCCCCTCCCCCAACTATCTCTACCCCTCCAATAACCATCCTCCCCCTCCCCCACAACGATCCATCTCCTCTCCCCCTAACCATCTATTCCCCTCCCCCTAACCACCCGTCCCCCCTTCTGTGGAGCAATGGGGGAACCTAGAACCAGGATGAGGACAAGGGGCTCCAAGGACGAATCTGGGAGGGAGGAATGGGAGGTAGAGCTCAAAAAAAGAGAGGAAGACTGGGGAAGGAGACTAGATGAGCTGGAAAGGAAGATGGAAGAGAGGTTAGCAGCAGAATGCAGAAGGTGGAAGTAACAGGCCACAGCAGCAGAAATCAAGATAGAGAGATTAGAAGAGGAGCTGAGACATCTGAAACAGCACAGAGATATTACAGAAGTAGCATCGGCAATGGCTACATCAAACGCAGACAACAGGTCTGAAGGAAGCATGGAAACTAAACTGTATGCAGAGTCCTGTCAAACCCACATGGGGCCAAAACAAAGGCAGGGAGCACACTAGGACAGAATGAGAGGTTGGAAGACATTGAAGGAACTAGGACATGTGCAAGGACCTTACCAGATACCTGTGGGGGCCAGGAACAGGTGAGCAGGAAGGACAAACCAAGAAGCATAGGGGCCATAACTAGGGAAGGGACTGAAGGAAGGAACACTCCACGGGAAGAAACTAAAACACATCAGAGGATGCAATGGGAGTCACAGTGGGAGGTGGAAAGGGAGAGATCGGTGTTTGTCTATGGGCTAGACGAAGCTAAAGGGGAAACTTATGATGAAAGAAAGCAGGAGGAGAAAAAAGCGATTGAAGATATCATGAAGGTGATAGGCGAGGGGGACATGACCCAGGTGGCAAATTTTCGGAGAATTGGGTGGTTCACAAAGAAAAGGAATCGGCCTCTCAAAGTAATTTTCAAGGCAGAATCAACCCGAACCATGATCCTGCAGGAGAAAGCACGGCTGAGAGGCAAGCAGGAGTTCCGGAGTGAGTACCTCGATCGAGACAGAACACAGGACGAAAGGAAGACGATAAAAGAGAGAGTTCAAAAACGAAAGGAGAAATGGGAGGAAATGAAAAAGGAGAGCAGAATAACCCAGGATCAAATGGAAGGACAAGCACACCCCCCAGAAACACCTGCAGAAGGACTCCAGCCACGACACCCCCAAAGCAACTGAACAATCCAAACCAACCATCACACACCGATCCCTCTGTTTCCACCCCCCGGATTAACGAATAAACATGAGGAATGGCAAGAAAGAATCAATGAGAAGTCCCCAGACATCATAGCAGTTACAGAAACAAAACTCACGGAGACAATAACAGATGCAATCTTCCCACCAGGCTACCAGAACAAGAGGAAAGATAGAAGGGGCAGGGGGGGAGGTGGGGTTGGTCTGCTCATAAAAAACAGATGGAAATTCGAGAAAATGGAAGGCATAGATGAGATTGGAGAAAGAGACTACATAGAACATAAGAACATAAGAACATAAGAAAGGAGGAACACTGCAGCAGGCCTGTTGGCCCATACTAGGCAGGTCGTTTACAATTCATCCCACTAACAAACATTTGACGAACCCAATTTTCAATGCTACCCAAGAAACAAGCTCTGATGTGCAAGTCCCACTCAAATCCAACCCCTCCCACTCATGTACTTATCCAACTTAAATTTGAAACTACCCAAAGTCCTAGCCTCAATAACCCAACTAGGTAGACTGTTCCACTCATCAACTACCCTATTTCCAAACCAATACTTTCCTATGTCCTTTCTAAATCTAAACTTATCTAATTTAAATCCATTACTGCGGGTTCTCTCTTGGAGAGATATCCTCAAGACCTTGTTAATATCCCCTTTATTAATACCTATCTTCCACTTATACACTTCAATCAGGTCTCCCCTCATTCTTCGTCTAACAAGTGAATGTAACTTTAAGAGTCTTCAATCTTTCTTCATAAGGAAGATTTCTAATGCTATGTATTAATTTAGTCATCCTACGCTGAATGTTTTCTAACGAATTTATGTCCATTCTGTAATATGAAGACCAGAATTGAGCTGCATAATCTAGGTGAGGCCTTACTAATGATGTGTAAAGCTGCAGTATGACCTCTGGACTTCTGTTGCTTACATTTCTTGATATAAATCCCAGTAATCTATTTGCCTTATTACGTACACTTAGGCATTGCTGTCTGGTTTAAGGTTGCTGCTTACCATAACCCCCAAGTCCTTTTCACAATCTGTATTGCTAAGTTCTACATTATTTAACTTATAAGTGCTAGGGTTATGGACTCTCCCGAGCTTCAGAACCTTGCATTTACCTACATTGAACTGCATCTGCCACTTTTCTGACCAAGAGTAGAGTTTGTCTAAATTCTCCTGAAGTTCCCTAACATCTACGTTTGAATCAATTATCCTACCTATCTTCGTGTCATCGGCGAATTTGCTCATATCACTAGTAATTCCTTCATCAAGATCATTGATATGTATTATAAACAACAACGGGACCAAGACTGATCCCTGTGGAACGCCACTTGTTACTGATCACCACTCAGATTTAACCCCATTTTGGACACTCTCTGCTTCCTGTTTGTGAGCCATGACTCGATCCACGAGAGCACTTTTCCCCCAATGCCATGAGCTGCCACTTTCTTTAACAGTCTTTGGTGCGGAACTCTATCAAAAGCCTTACTAAAACCTAAGTAAATAATATCAAATTCTTTATCGTGGTCAACAGCCTCAAAAGCTTTACTGAAGAAAGTTAATAAATTAGTTAGACAAGACCGGTCTCTTGTGAATCCATGCTGAGTATCATTAATCAAGCTACGCTTATCGAGATGGCTTCTTATAATCTCAGGTATAATTGACTCTAGTAATTTGCCTACAATTGAGGTCAGGCTTTTTGGGCGGTAATTTAACGGTAACGACTTGTCCCCTGTTTTAAAAATAGGAATTACATTAGCCATCTTCCACATATCAGACACTACACCTGTTTGAAGAGATAAATTAAAAATATTAGTTAATGGTTCACAGACTTCCATTTTGCATTCCTTTAGAACCCTTGAAAAAACCTCATCAGGACACGGTGACTTATTTTGCTTCAGTCGGTCTATCTGCTTCACAACCATTTCACTAGTGACTGTGATGTTACATAATTTATCTTCTTCTGGCCCACTATAAAAATTAATTACTGGAATATTATTAGTGTCTTCCTGTGTAAAAACCGAGAGAAAATAATTATTTAAAATCGAGCACATTTCATTCTCTTTGTCAGTAAGATGCCCATAGTTATTTTTAAGGGGCCTATCTTATCTCTGACTTTTGTTCTATATACCTGGAAAAAACTTTTTGGGTTAGTTTTAGAATCCCTAGCAACTTTAATTTCATAGGCCCTTTTAGCTTTTCTTATCCCCTTTTTAATGTCCCTCTTAATGTCAATATACTGATTCATAAGATGACCCTCGCCTCTTTTGATACGCCTATAAATTCATTTCTTATGCCCTAGTAGATATTTCAGCCTATTATTCATCCATTTTGGGTCATTTTTATTTGATCTAATTTCTTTATAAGGGATAAACGTTCTTTGAGCAGCATGTATTGTGTTCAGAAAACTGTCATATTGATAGCTCTCTTCGTTACCCCAGTCAACAGATGATAAGTGTTCTCTAAGCCCATCGTAATCTGCTAAGCGAAAATCTGGGACTGTTACCGAGTTATCCCTACTATCATACTTCCATTCAATTCAAAATGTAATTGATTTGTGGTCGCTAGCACCCAGTTCCTCTGAAACTTCTAAATTATTAACAAGGGATTCATTGTTTGCCAGAACCAAGTCAAGCAGGTTATTTCCCCTGGTAGGTTCTGTCACAAACTGCTTCAAAAAACAATCCTGAACTACTTCTAAGAAGTCGTATGATTCTAAATTCCCAGTCAAGAAATTCCAATCAATATGACTAAAGTTAAAGTCTCCTAGAATTACTACATTATCGTGCCTTGTGGCCCTAACAATTTCCTCCCATAGTAGTCTCCCCTGGTCCCTATCTAAATTTGGGGGACGGTATATCACACCTAAAATTAATTTTTCATGCCCCTCTGAAAATTCTATCCAAACAGACTCTGTATGTGTTACTTCAGACTTAATACCCGTTTTTATGCAACAGTTCAAGCGATCTCGGACATACAATGCCACCCCAACCCCTCTTCCCGATACTTCTATCTACTTGGAACAATTTAAAACCCTGAATGTGACATTCTGCAGGCATGTCCCGACTTTTTGAATTAAACCACGTCTCAGTAATGGCAAATACATCTATGTTACCTGCACTAGCAACTAGTCTCAACTCGTCCATCTTATTCCTAGCACTGCTACTATTTGTGTAATAAATATTTAAAGACCCTCCTCTCTCTTTACCCTTCCTGCTCTTTTCTGTTATTCCTCTAAACCTATTACTGTCCTTGTCAATTAGTGCCATTGGCTTTCCAATATCCACCTCATTTTGCCTATTACTAGTTCTCCTAGTACTCATATTACTACCCTGCGACTTCTCAGTTTTCCCGCCAAAACCCATACCACTAACTATTCCTAGTTTAAAGACCTAACAGCTCCCTCCACTGCGTTGGCCAGTGCACCCACCCCACACCTAGATAAGTGAACCCCATCCCTGGCATACATGTCATTTCTGCCATAGAAAAGGTCCCAGTTGTCAATGAATGTTACCGCATTTTCCTTACAGCATTTGTCCAGCCAGCAATTGACACCAATTGCTCTGGACAACCATTCATTTCCAACTCCTCTCCTTGGCAAAATGCCACATATGACAGGTTTCCCACCCTTCCTCCTAATTATCTCTATTGCTGACCTATACCTGCTAATCAGGTCCTCACTCCTACGTCTGCCAACATCGTTGCCTCCAGCACTGAGACAGATAATAGGATTGCTCCCATTACCTCTCATGATGTCATCCAGACGGTTAACAATATCCTTCATCCCAGCCCCAGGAAAACACACTCTCTGCCTCCTACTCCTATCCTTCAAGCAGAATGCCCTATCCATGTACCTAATCTGGCTATCCCCAACAACAACAATGTTTTTACCTTCCTTTTCGTCGTCCGTCGTGATGCTCCGAGTAGTCGACTCACATTCGCCAGGTAGCATTACACCACTTGTAGAATTCGTCAAGACGTTCTCGATGGTCTTCGTTGGGGTTTCTAGGGATGTCTTACTCACGTCTGCAAATGCTTCTTTGGTGCTCGTTGTGGCATTCCCAGTAGAACACTCACATTCGTCAGGTAGCACCGAGAATGGGTTAGAAGTTTCCATGGTAGTCTTCTGGTTTCTTGTTGTTTCTGCCTCTCCAACCGTTTTCTTGATCTTCAGCTTGGTTCCATGTTGCCCGGCCACTGACCAAGCTCTCCTCTTAACCTGGGGACTCACAACAGGAGGATTACTACGAATCCTCTTGTTCTCCTCCGTTAATCGCCGTATCTCCATCTTAGCAACTCTGAGCTCTTCTCTCAGCTGCTGGTAAAGTTGCTCAAGAGAGGGCATCCTGGTTCAGATTCACAGAGAGCACACAAACAAGTCTTCACAGAGCTAAGTACACGTCACCACTTCAGTCTGGGGAACACAAAGTGGTCATTGCAGTGATGTATAATCCACTACAGAACTGCAGGAGGCCAAGAGAGGAATATGAAGAGAGCAACAGAGCAATGGTGGACACACTTGCTGAGGTGGCAAGAAGAGCTCATTCCAGCAGAGCAAAGTTACTGGTTATGGGGGATTTCAACCACAGGGAGATCGACTGGGAAAACCTGGAGCCACGTGGGGGTCCCAAAACATGGAGAGCCAGGATGTTGGACGTGGTGCTGGAAAACCTCAAGCACCAACATGTTTGTAGATGAATGGTTCAGAGAACCGACATGTTGATAAATTAGACACATGTGCAACTCTTGGGTATCTTTATTGAGGAAACGTTTCACCACACAGTGGCTTCATCAGTCCATACATAGGAGAAACTTGAAGAACAGAAGGAGAATGAGGTAATCAGTCCCTCAACCTTGAGTCGATGTGTTCAGTCCATCAATCTTGAGTAGAATATTCTACTCATTTAGTCATTCTTCTCTGTATGTTCTCTAATGAGTCTATGTCCATCCTGTAGTAAGGGGACCAAAACTGAGCAGCATAATCTAAATGAGGCCTCACTAGTGATGTGTGGAGCTGTAAAATAACTTTTGGACTTCTGTTACTTATACTTCTTGAGATAAATCCAAGTAATCTGTTGGCCTTGTTGCGCACACTAAGGCACTGCTGTCTTGGCTTTAGATTTCTGCTTACCAAGGGCAAGGGCAACAGTAACAATGGGAAGACCAGAACGAGCCCCTGGTTTACCCGACGGTGTAAGGAGGCAAAAACAAAGTGCAATAGAGAATGGAAAAAGTACAGAAGGCAGAGAACACACGAAAATAGGGAGATCAGTCGCAGAGCCAGGAATGAGTATGCACAGGTAAGGAGGGAGGCCCAGCGACAGTATGAAAATGACAAAGCATCGAGAATCAAGACTGACCCGAAACTATTGTATAGCCACATCAGGAGGAAGACAACAGTCAAAGACCAGGTGATCAGATTAAGGACAGAAGGTGGAGATCTCACAAGAAATGATCAGGAGGTATGTGAGGAGCTGAACAGGAGATTTAAGGAAGTTTTTACAGTAGAGACAGGAAGGGCTGTGGGAAGACAGCACAGAAGGGAACATCAAGAGGGAATATACCAACAAGTGTTGGATGACATACGAACAACTGAGGAGGAGGTGAAAAAGCTCTTAAGTGACCTTGACACCTCAAAGGCGATGGGACCGGACAACATCTCCCCATGGGTCCTTAGAGAAGGAGCAGAGATGCTGTGCGTGCCTCTATCCACAATCTTCAACACATCCCTTGAAACTGGGCAACTACCTGAGAAATGGAAGACAGCTAATGTAGTCCCCATATTTAAGAAAGGAAACAGAAACGAGGCACTAAACTACAGACCTGTGTCTCTGACATGTATTGTGTGCAAAGTCATGGAGAAGATTATCAGGAGGAAAGTGGTCGAACACCTGGAAAGGAACATGATTATAAATGAAAACCAGCATGGGTTCATGGAAGGCAAATCCTGTATCACAAACTTCCTGGAGTTTTATGACAAGGTAACAGAAGTAAGACACGAGAGAGAGGGGTGGGTAGATTGCGTTTTCCTAGACTGCAGGAAGGCCTTTGACACAGTTCCCCACAAGAGATTAGTGCAGAAGCTGGAGGATCAGGCGCATGTAAAAGGGAGGGCACTGCAATGGATAAGGGAATACCTGACAGGGAGGCAGCAACGAGTCATGGTGCGTGAAGAGGTATCACAGTGGGCGCCTGTTACGAGCGGGGTCCCACAGGGGTCAGTTCTAGGACCAGTGCTATTTTTGATATATGTGAACGACATGATGGAAGGAATAGACTCTGAAGTGTCCCTGTTCGCAGATGATGTGAAGTTGATGAGAAGAATTAAATCGGACGAGGATGAGGCAGGACTGCAAAGAGACCTGGACAGGCTGGACATGTGGTCCAGTAACTGGCTTCTCGAATTCAATCCAGCCAAATGCAAAGTCATGAAGATTGGGGAGGGGCAAAGAAGACTGCAGACAGAGTATAGGCTAGGAGGACAAAGACTACAGACCTCACTCAGGGAGAAAGACCTTGGGGTGACCATAACACCGAGCACATCACCGGAGGCACACGTCAACCAAATAACTGCTGCAGCATACGGGCGCCTGGCAAACCTGAGAATAGCGTTCCGATACCTTAATAAGGAATCGTTCAAGACACTGTACACTGTGTATGTTAGGCCCATACTGGAGTATGCAGCACCAGTCTGGAACCCACACCTGGTCAAGCACGTCAAGAAGTTAGAGAAAGTACAAAGGTTTGCAACAAGGCTAGTCCCAGAGCTCAAGGGAAAGGTTAAGGGAAATCGGACTGACGACACTGGAGGACAGAAGGGTCAGGGGAGACATGATAACGACATACAAGATACTGCGGGGAATAGACAAGGTGGACAGAGATAGGATGTTCCAGAGAGGGGACACAGGGACAAGGGGTTACAACTGGAAGCTGAAGACTCAGACGAGTCACAGGGACGTTAGGAAGTATTTCTTCAGTCATAGAGTTGTCAGCAAGTGGAATAGCCTAGCAAGTGAAGTAGTGGAGGCAGGAACCATACATAGTTTTAAGAAGATGTATGACAAAGCTCAGGAAGCAGAGAGAGAGAGGACCCAGTAGCGATCAGTGAAGAGGCGGGGCCAGGAGCTGAGTCTCGACCCCTGCAACCACAATTAGGTGAGTACAATTAGGTGAGTACACACACACACATGGTAATGCATTATTTATAGCTAGCAAAGTCAGGGCATTTCTCCAGAATGGTCTGTAATATACCACTGTGGATAAAATACTTTGCCATTTCTTTAACATTTCTGAGTGAGTTGTTTCTAAATTCATTAATTTGGTCACACTCCAGTACATAATGATGCAAGGTGTGACAATAGTCCATCTGGCAAAGTTTACATTTCGTTTGGTCTACATCTGGTGGTGGTGATTTAACCTGCCATAGATACTTGTAACTCAGCCGGAGCCGGGCAGTAGTGACATCCAAGAGTCTGCTTATCTTGTTGGATGCACCATAGACATGTGGCTCCTCCTGCATGATGGAATGATGATAGATGGACTGACTTGTGTCAATCTCCCTAAGTCTTAAGTCTATAAAGTTCATTTGAAGTTCTTTTCGTATTATTGTTCTCAAACTGCTAAATGACAACCCAAGATTGTAATCTACCCCCTCTTTGAAAGCATACAACTTAGCCAATTTATCAGTTCTATCATGCATCCGAAGACCAATGTGAGATGGAATCCACAGCATGTGCACTCTGACTCCACTGTCCACAATCTTACCATACCTGTGTTTGGCTTCTAACACAAGCATGCCACAATTTATACTTAATGAGTTGAGAGCATTTATGGATGACAGAGAATCAGTTACAATTAAAGTGTCAACCTTAGATACATGGACACATTTGAGTGCAAGGAGTATGGCAAACAGTTCTGTTTGAAGGGTAGAGGCCCAGTTATTGATGCGTGCTCCAATTTCTTTATGAGAGCCATTACTCTGTGTGACAACAGCAGCACTACCAGCTGCACCAGTGAACTGGTGAACAGAACCATCAACGTAAATAATTTGTGAAAGATTGTTCTGTGTGACTAAGTTATGAATACAGCTTAAGGCATCATGTTTGGCTTCAAGACGAAGCTTTGGTTGTGATTTAAGAAGAGTTTTGGGGGGAAATGGAGGAATGGTAGTTTGGAATGGGGTAATATCCCATGGAGCAGGGAAATGTCTCTGTTGTCTAACTTGATATAGATCATGTAGCTGGTTCATGCGGAGGTCGGTTCCAGTTTTTTCGATCCATCTAGAAGGATGTTCACCAGTGCTGAGGAACATAGAGTGATGACCAAATATTTGATGGAAGACTAGAGGCCAAATCATTTATAGCAAGGAGAAAAAGTGCTCAGAACACATCCCTGGGGGACACCTTCAGCTTGGATAAAGTCCGGGGAGAGCACATTATAACCCGAACACGGAAATGCCTGTCAGTTAAAAAGTTCTTAAGGAAGGATGGTAGATTGCCTCGGAGGCACAATGAGTGGGCTTGGGCCAAAATATTATACCTCCAAGTTGTGTCATATGCCTTCTCAAGGTCAAAAAATATGGCAATAACTGAGTGGTTATTCGCAAAGGCATTACAAACATACGTATGGTATGGTTGAACGTCCCATACGAAAGCCATATTGACGAGTGGAGAGACTGTTGTGTGTCTCTAAATACCACACTAAACGTCTATTTACCAGGCGTTCCATCACTTTGCAAACTGCACTGGTAAGAGCAATGGGACGATAGTGGGAGGCTTCATGTCCCGTAGTGCCTGGTTTGCGGAAAGGGAGAACAATGGCAGATTTCCACAGCTGTGGAAGAACTCCTTGTGACCAAATAAGATTGAAAAGGCATAATAGTACTGCAAGGGCTGACTGATGTAAATGTTGTAGCATACGAATATGAATGTTGTCGGGCCCAGCTGCCGATGATCTGCAAGCTGAGAGTGTTGCCTCCAGTTCTTGAAGTGTAAAAGGTGCATTATACTGTTCTTCTCTGAGAGAAGAAAAGTCCAAGGGTGCTAACTCTCTGGTAGACTTTGAGGAAAGAAACGAGGGGCATAGATGAAGCCCCTGAGAAATACGGACCAGACGATTGCCAATTTCATTGGCAACATCTAGTGGGTTTGCTATATCAACACCGGCAACCCGCAGAACAGGAGCCGGGTCAGGAGAATATTTACCACTCAGTTTTCGTACTTTCTTCCAAACTGCACTCATAGAGGAAGCAGAGGTGATGGTAGAGACATAATCTCGCCAGCAAGTGCGTTTAGCGTCACGGATGACACGGCGAGCGATCACACACTTCTGCTTAAAATCAAGAAATCTCTCCGTGGTTCTATTGTACCGGTACCTGCCCCATGCAGCGCGTTTCAAACGTACTGCACGAGCACAAGCAGGAGACCACCAAGGCACACATTTCTGAGAATGCCTGCCCGAAGTTTGGGGTATAGAATGAGAAGCTGCGGTTAAAACGGAGGACGAGAAGAGGTGTAAAAGCTCATCAGTGGAAGACGAAGAAGGAACCTCACTAAAAACAGCTGTGAGTAAAGGTTCCAATTTGCCTGATCAAATTGCCAGCGTGGGATATGAAAAGGTGGCGAATATGAAGGGGAAGTAAGAATGATTGGGAAATGATCGCTGTCATGTAAATCCGGGAGAACAGACCAGGTGAAGTCTAATGCGGCAAAGGAAGAGCAAACAGAGAGATCGATGCAAGAGAGAGTGTGACTCCGAGGATCAAAATGGGTGTGAGTACCTGTATTTAAAACATGGAGGGGGGTGGGTAGCAAGTAAAGCCTCTAACTGAATGCCACGGGAATCACAGTGAGACCCCCCAGAGGAAATGATGGGCATTAAAATCGCCAAGTAACAGAAGCGGTGGCGGTAATGACGAAACAAGAAAGGCAATATCCGAAATAGATAACGCCAGAGAAGGAGAGAGATATAAAGAACAGAGCATATACCACCTATGCAAGTGGATACGGGCTGCTGTGTAATGCAGCGAAGTATGAACAAATAGCTGATGGTACGGAATATCAGTGTGTAGAAGAAGGGCACTTTCATTAAAGGTCCCATCAGGAAAAAGATCTGAAGAATACAATAAATTATAGCCTGAGGTGGGATAGATAACAGCAGAGTGTAATTTTGGTTCCTGTAAGCAAACACCAACAGGGGAAAACTGGGAGAGTAACATCTGAAGCTCACCCCGATTACCCCTGAGGCCACGTATATTCCACTGTAAATAGGCTATGATTGGCTATGATAAAGATACCTGAAATCTGCAGGTAAGGGTTCCTATGGACTAGAGGGGTTAGAAAAGTCCACATGCGGAGGCAGCGGAAAACGTTCAAGCAGCGAAGGAACGGTGCGCTGTGAAGAAAGGAGTTGCACAGATGGAGGAGAGGAGAGAGAAGGAACAGAGGGTGGATCAGTGTCCATTGATGGTTTTGTCTCTGCAATATATTCAGAGATTGCTTCAAGTGTTTCAGAATTCAGAGACGTCGTATCGGAGACAATATTGGGGATGGTAGGGGAAAGATGAGTGAAGATTGGAACTGTAATGGACTGTACCAAGGTAGGGTACAGGGAGGTGGCAGAAGAGGAAGAAACTTGGGAGGGAACAGGCGAGGAAGGTACAGTACGAGGAGGAGGGTGAACCTCTACACTTGTAACAGAGCCAGTGAGAGGGAAAGAACCAGGTACAGAGACAGGGAAGGTAAAATGAGGAGGTGGAAGAAGGGAAAGAGGGGTTAAAGGACCTTTTTTGACTTCTGAGAAGTAGAGGGACGATTGGGAGGAGGTGTCGTACGAGAACTCGTCGATACTGAGGCTTGTGATGGAGAACATGAAGAAGCGAGAACAAACTGAGGCATTGAAGTAGGGACGTCTGAGCCTAGGACAGCAAAAGAATTAGATACAGGAGTGACTAGAGGAGAGGTAACCACAGAGGAGGCTGCAGAAGATGGGACCCCAGAAGTGAGGGGACGTTTTGAAACATGGGAATAAGAAACAGGAGGTAGTCTCCCTTGGAGGCAGAGATGAGAAACTGCCATGGCATAAGGGAGACCTTCTGCCTCTTTGAGGTAACGGATTTTCCGCTCATTTAAGTAGACTTGGCAACGGCGAGAGTACGAAGGGTGAGCCTTATGACAATTAAGGCAAGAGGGAGGTCGATTGCAAGACGTATTAGAATGGTCATCGGCACCACAGACTGGGCATTCGGCTATAGATCTGCAATATTTCGCTGGATGGCCAAATCGCCAGCAATTTCTACACTGTTGCGGTGCAAGGATCACCTTTCGAACTTGTAACCGATGTCCTGCTACACAAACTGAGGATGGGAGTTCACGGCTGTCAAAAGTTAAACGAGCCACATTGCTAGGGTATTGTCTCCGCCCGTGGGCATGAAGAACATAAGTGTCTACCTTGAGGATTGGAAGATCTTGGAGTTCCAGCTGCTCAAGAATGTCATTGCCACATGTCTGGAAATTTTGTTGAACTATGGTATGGGGCAGAATGACGGTACCATTACAAGAATTGAGGGAATGATGTTTTTCAATAGTGACAGGAACAGTATTGATATGGGAAAGAAGAGAAAGATCATGAGCTTGGGTAGCATTCTGTACAGTGATGATGCACGTACCGCTCTTAAGAGCATGAAAAGAAATATCTTTACCAACATGGCGTAGGAGTGCCTTGCCAATACTGTGGTCGGAAAGATAGGCAGTAGAGGAAGTCGGTCGTAAAGTGAAGAATTTAGTCCATTGTGCATTCTGAAACTGAGAGTGGAAAGGGAGTGCAGGACGTGTCGATCTTTTCTGAGAAGAACGAGAAGGTGGAGAAGTATCATCAGCAGGTAATTGTCGTCGGCGTTTAGGCGTGGGACCAAAGTTGGTCCGATGTGGAATGGGCCGGTGATTCGAAAATTGCCGCACCATAGAGGGAGAGGCTGGAAGCATAGTCAAAGGAGAGCGGAGGTCAGATAAATCGAAGGAGTCAGTCAAGACCTCAGTACCTGAAGCAGGTGAGGAAACAGCACTGGCAAGAGGTACAGAGGCATGAGGGGTGTCCGAAGAGTGGTCCAAAGATGAGGCGGGGTCAGAACAGGGTGCTGTATCAAGAAGGGGCCCAGGGGTAGCAGGCTTATGGACTAGGGCTGCCATGGTTAGGTTACTTCTTTCTTTTTGTTTTTAAGAAAAAAAAGAAAGAAGAAAAGAAAATAAAAATAAAAAAAAGAATAAAAAAAGGGGGGGGACAGGGGAGGGATAGTTCCTAGGAGGAATGAAAGGGCCAGAAATCTCCCTCCACGCCCAAGAGGACTTCAGCACCGCAAGTAGCGCAGATGCAGCATGGAACCAGTGCCATACCCTACCCATCATGCCAGTAAACCAGCAATCCGGGATAGCAACCTCACATCTTCTGAGCTACCTCGGTGGACAAAAAGAGAAGGCGGCCGGATATCCACCACAAAGCATACCTCCTTCGACCACCACCCTCGGAATCCGAAAGATGGCTTCCAGAGATACACCCGTCGCCCGAAAGACACCCAAAGCCACCCTCCGGGATACCGGAGAGGGATCGGGACATCCCCAGGCAATCCAGATTCCACGGCAAACTACGCCACCGCCAAGAACCTCAATGGAATGGGATGGACCCCGGTACCCTTTCCCCTACCCAGGAACTAGCGTGCCTGTGGGAAAAAAAATCCCAAAGGCCATAAAGAGGAAGGGCAAAAGGGAGGGGTGGGGAGGAGGAGGAAAGGAAAAAGGGGAGGATGGGGAGGATGGGATAGGGAAGGGGGGATTGGGGGGTAATTAGGTTCGGTCTGAGGAAGGAGACCGACAGGTCTAATTCCTCAGACCAAGAGCCTCTTCACCACAACAAGGAGCCCCCTTGAAGAGGCAAGGGTCCAAATAGTCAAAATATTTAATACGCAATTATTATATTATTCATTTTGTTCTACATTTAGGATTTTTTTTTAGATTTTATTTAAAAACATACAATACATTAACTAAAAAAAGTATACAGAGTCAGATCATCGACAGACAATATAAAATCATCATTATCAAAACACGGGACCATGCAGTAATGTCAAAATATATACACTTTATGCAGCTGATAGATGAATACTGCCATGATACATAATTCCATTGCAACAAAATATAAATGTGCAAGTAAGACAAAATACAGAATCCCCTTAACCCTCTCTATCTACAAAATCCAATATACACACACAGTAATATTACATGCTGCAAAAATGCAAGCAGTATAACGACCCCCCCCAGTACCCCAGTCGACCAAAATGTACAACATTACACCATTGTTTATTTAACTTATAAAGTAATCAAACCAATTTAAACCTAAGAACATATTATATTAGTGACAATAACAACTCTACAATAGAGACAAAATGCCAACTGCTTTCCTAACATTGTAAATGCTTTATCAAAAAAACATTTTACAATGTATACATTATGCTATACATAGCTCACTGGTGCCAAGACACCAACAGTTCTAACAGGTAAAATACAATACCAAATACATAACAGTACCACAATAAATACTCATGCCACCGACTGTAGCCATGTCCCATCCCCTATACCCTATCCACCTTTCACATATATGCTTTCCTACATGTACACTAAGCACACGCGTACATTACACCTAACTTGTACAACTAACAATATGTAGCGCACACAATGACTTAAAATGTTCGTCATGATTCAAACACCCTAACATAAAATGACCAATACAGCTCTGTTTTAGGTCTCATATATATGAAGGAATAACTCCATACAGTTACAGTGCATATAAATCAGTATTTTGTTATAACATGAAACAGTGACAACCGCCAGATATCCGTACAACATAATGCAAAGGTTAATTAACACATGATAACAGAGTCCTCTACAAAACCCAGGTATCCCCGGGTGCACAGGACAAGCATAAGCAAGGTACATTAAATGGAACAATACATGTAAAGCACACAGTTCAATAGAGACTCCATAACACTACAATGGAAAACTAATCATACAAAAGCAGACATGTGGATTATTGCAATTTAGATTAACCAAACAACCAACGTTGCAACTATATCAACTGGCGAAGCCATTGCTCATCCACACCAATAACATACCAGAACCAACCCATTCCCCCCACTTCCACCCTTGTCATACTACTGCTCAGTCCACTTTCACGCCAGATCATCGCTGTCCACCAGCCCCTTACCGTCCTGTTCCAATTAATTTGCGAAGTTTTTCCACCGTCATATTGCGATACCCTTCAGGAAAAAACGCAATCCACCTGCTACCACAGACGCTTCTGTTTGTGCACATTGTTCTGTAAAACCGTGCAGCCAACGCCCTGATCCTACCAGTGCCTCGTACCTCACGCATTCCCCAAGACATGTACAAATAGTCCACGATGATATTTCTTAATGCTCGTGCCACATCCTGTGTCACCCCATCCACGTCAAGGAGTAACGCCCTTAACATAGCCACCCTCCCCCCTCCCAACATCCCAAAAACACCTCACATCCACAACCTTACCTCTTCTAGGGATGGACAAAAATACACTGCGTGAAAAGATGTTCCTTCATCACCACGATGTACGCAGGTTGTATCCTCAACAAAACCCATTTTCCATAACATTACCTTAGACGCTAGGATCCCCATCATAAATCTATACACCACCTCCCGCGCCTTGGCTGGTATACGAAGCCTCTGGAATTCCTCCCAAATTACCTTCCAATTATATGTGGGATAAATATCCACCCCTGACAATAACTCCTGCCGAAATCCTACATTCACCAGCCTTCCTACACGCATACCACTGACATCCCTCACTTTTAACATGAATCGCAGCAAGTCTTCACACACCTCTAGTTCCTTTCCACGCCACCAGCATCGGACTTCTCTTCTAACCTCCCCACCCTACATCCTCTAGTCCCCCCTAGTCTCAAGTAACACGGCATACATATATTGCTCTCACCCTAGGTCCCAAAGCTAGCAGACCTAAACCCCTCCGCTCTTACTTCAGACATTACCACCTCACGTCCCAACCATGCCTGTCCATTTAACCCATACATACCTCAACGCCCTCCTCAGGTCCTCAAAGGGTAAACAGCTACCGCTCCCCAGACTTTACTACACACAAGCGAATTCACGATCATCACCCGTTGGTGCAACGAGGAATCCCCAGCTCGTAGTCCACGTAATCTACCCAGCACCTTGTCCCATACCACCACTGAATTAACCTCCCTGCTTGCCTGTTTGTCCGCTAAATATGTAATCCCACAAATCCTAATCCTATCCACACTTGTCCATCCAAACCCCTCGCCGATTCTCCCGCCCACCCAGCTCCCCACCTCTAGCAACATCGACTTACACCTGTTAACCCTCATACCTGTTGCAACCCCAAACTTTTTGATGACCCCGCCCACTTAGATGAAATCCTCCCGTGCACTAATCAAAACCGTTGTTTCATCCACATACCCCACTATACGCCCCACCGACTGATTATCACACCCCCTCCCTCCACCTGTGATCCACCAGCTCATAAAACGGATTTTGGACACATGCAAACAAGATTTGGGAAAGTGTGCATCCCTGCCTCAAACCTCATTCCATGCATATATTGCTCCCCAGTCGTCCATTCACCTGAACCCACCACTTTCACACCAAAACCCAAGCCAAACAAACACTCGTGCATAAAACCCCTATCCACACAATCATATGCATTTTCCCAGTCCAAACCAAGAACACCTCCTCCCCCACCCCCCTCCAGGAAATCTTTGATACGTCCATGCCCCTCTCTCATACTTCTCCCAGGGATTCCATACTGTCACACATGTAATATCGACCCCAGGGCCCCCTTCAAACGATTGCCCAATATCCTCGCAAAAACCTTATAATCTACACACATTAAAGAAATTGCTCTGTAAGAACTCAGGCCAAACCCGCCACCCTTCTTAGGAACCAACACTACAACACCCGTCCGTTGGGACTGACCCATCCTCTAACCTGCCAACATATTATTTAGAACCCCGACAAATAAATGTCTAATGCAAGCCCAATGCGTCCTATAAAATTCTATTGGTAAACCATCAATGCTCGGCGTCTTGCCAGTCAGCATCCCAAAAATCGCCTCCGCTACCTCCTCCTCACGTATATCCTCCTCCAACTTCTCACAAAGTTTCGTCTCCAGTACATTACAACCCTCCCCCGCCAAATCATGCGATCCTATTCCCACTTGTCCCCTCCATTTTTCCCGAAACCAAGCATCAGCATAAGAACTCATGCTTTCTGTTGTGGCGAAAACCGTACCATCCTGGTATCCCCCCACCCCGGAGCTTGCCACTAATTGCAACATGGTAGTCACAGCATGATGCTCTTGGAACTTCCGTAACACAAAACCAGACGGCTTGTCGCCCCATAGCAAGTCCTCCAATCCTGAACGATAATGTATTCCATTAAACCTTTCGTTGTGGATGTCCGCAAGTCTATCCCTTATAGATTCCGCCTCACCCCCCCCCACATTCCCTGGTGTAGCAATCCTTCAGCTGTGCTTCCAAATAATTTTGTAATCCATAACACCACCTCGCTTCCTCTCTCCCCTGCCTCGGAAATAGAATGCAATACAAGGCTTTGCTTTCGACTCCCACCAGTCAATGAGCTGCAGTATCCTATCCCTACCCTCAGTGACCCTACCCCACCATTCTTCCAACCCTGCACCCTCTTCCTCACCCCTAAGCAATCCTATGTTCAACTTCCAATAACCAGCATGAACTCTGACCATTCCCTCCCACTGCAAGTCAGCTATTACCGCTCTGTGATCTGAGAAACCTACATCAACCGTTTGCACGTCCCTGACCTCTATGCCCCGCATTACGTAAATCCTGTCTAGTCGCACCGCATATTCTCGCCTGACAAAAGTATGCTCAGGCGCTAAACTACCCCCCTCCACTACGTCCACGACACCAACATTATGCAATGAGTCACGCAGAACTTTCAATACACACCCCGCCCCCCTTGGTTCCACGTCACACAGTTTCAATCCCCACCGATGACCGTGACCGCCGGCAAAGCCTGTAAAAAATACAAGTCCTCCCTCACAAAATCTGTTTTAACCCTTACGTTACCCGATGCTGGCATATACACATCTGTAAGACAAACGCGCCTCTCATCCCAGACCCCATCTACTATCACTACCCTCCCCCCCTCCTCCCAACCCGTGATGCGCAAGGGGCTGGTGTCCCTGATGACTATCGTAACTCCCCCTTTTAACTGCCTGGCAGAACTAACATACATCTTGTAACCATCCAACCTCAAATCACATCCATACCGAAAATTATGTTCCTGTATAAAACACGCATCAACCCAGTACCTGCGCAAAAACCAAACCAGCCACACTTGCTTGATCTCCGACCGGAGACCATTCACGTTAAGAGTTACACTCGTGAAAGCTATATAAGTGGCGGCTTTCCTTTATGCCGCTGTGGTTTACTCATGGCGACTTTCCCCGTTTGGCAACCCAGGCACCTCACAGGTCTTTACCTGATCACCATCACTCTCCCGTGCCCGTCTACTGCATAGCTCTTGGGTCACTGGGCCAGTCCGTACTTCCGTCAACTCCTCTGCCGCCCACGCCTTTTTTCCTGGGTGCTGGCCTGGCATGAGAACCTCCTCTACCTCTGCCATTCCAGCCGGTCTCTTTGTGGAGCCGCCACTGACACTCCTATCCACGTACTGGCCTTGCTCCTGATGAACTTCCACTTGCACCACCTGCTGCAAGGTACCTGCACTGGGGATCCCTTCCCCAGGCAATGGGACTGTCGTGAGTTCCTCACCTGCACTGAAGACACCAGTCACAGCAGTTCCCCAAAACTCCTGGAGTACCTCGTGCATGAAGCGCTCCTGGGGCATGCTAACCTGACATCCCTGCTCACCTGGCAATTCGTCCACATCCTCCGAACGCTCAGGGAGCGTTACACACCTGACAGCCGACTGTTCCTCACGGTCTACCTCCTCGCTCCAGCGACCACTCTGCAAGTCAGCTCCGCCGACCTGCTCGGGCCCCAGGTCACACAATCGTTGCTCCACTGCCGACGCTTCCGGCCCTCTGGACGATTGTCGCCTGGGACACTGTGCCGCCATATGATCATAAGAGCAACAGAAGCAACACGTCCGCCGCTGACCAGTGTAATGCACAAAAACTTGCATTCTGTGTCCCACCAACGTTACGTATGACGGGATCGGCCGTGCCAACGACATCTTGAGAGTATAGGACCCCTCAAGGAGCCCCTCATACGGCCCAGCCTTCCAGACTCCCATCGTCGCCGAATGCACCCGGCCATAGCTACTAAAAGCCTCCTTCAGCCCATACACAGTTGCCTCGAAAGGCACATTACGCACCTTAACCCATGCATAGTATTTGGATACATCGTGCATGATGACGTCCACTGCCAAGTTGACAGTTATCCTCTTCTACTGGAATTCTTCAAGGAGCCTGTCATACAAATTGGCACGATTCAGTTTTACGAAGATTCTTGACATTCCATTCAGCGCCACACCGTATAATTCCTCTGTTGGTACACCGTAGACGTCTCTGATGATGTTTGGCAATAGGACGTTCATCGTTGCAGTGCTAAGCGTGCCTCTGACCAGTTCTATGCAGACAGTGTTCACTCGGCGTGCCCCTCCCTCCGCCATTTTGTCGATGCACTGCCAAAGAAAACCACCAGAGGGCAGGTGTAGCAGTCAAGACGAGCGTCCTCTCACACCAGTGGTTGCGAGGCGAATGAAGAAATTGTGTAAAAAAAATTCCACAATGTTCAAGCAACGGTTTATTTATGTATCTTTTTGTGTATATAAAGTGTAAAGATAATGTCCGTGCTGGTAAATGTTCATAAATTACATTACAATCATATTAGTGACACGTTAATTTATAATGTTTAATTAAATTTATTTTTGATATTGTGTTTAGTTACGTGAAAGTGGAAATAATTTTAACTTGTGTGGGGGAAAGGGAGCAAAAGTGTAATGATGTATTATGTTACCACGATTGTATTAGGAAAATCTTTGTGATTGTGTAGTGCTGTGTATTTAGAGGTACTGTGCAGGTTGTATTGTTAGGTTTGTATTAGTTCCATTATATGTGGTGTATATTCAGTAGTGCCAGTACTGATTCCTTGTTCATAAACTCTACCATTATAACGTATAAATATAGGTAACCATCTATGTATTTTGTTTATAAAGTTTTTAATTAAATATAAAAAAAAATCATTAATCGAACTTTAATTGCCGGTTGCTGACCGTAAACTTTCTGGGTACCGAAGAGCGGCCTAAAATGATGACAAATAAGGTGGGAATCAGCTTGGCCGACACTGGTAAGAGAGGAACATCCCACAATTTTCTTATTATTTAAAAAGACATGTTCATAACTAATGTGACATTTTATTAAAGCAACGTTTTGGTCTCCTGAGCTTTGTTAAGTTGTTGTAAATAATACTTGGACACGGAAGATACATATATTATAGTAATAATATAATATCTTTATATCTACAAGTACATGTACAAGGTATACAGTCCTAGCTGACATCAGTGACATATTATTACATAGAAAGCAGCTTGCTATGTTGAGTATTTCGGGCAAATTAGGTCAATTTTGTGGCAGGATGCGACACACACCAGTCGACTAACACCCAGGTACCCACTTTAATGTTGGGTGAACATGGACAATCGGTGTAAGAAAACACGCACAATGTTTTTACCCTTGCCGGGAATAGAACTTGGACTCTCACCGTGTGAAGCGAGAGCTATTGCCACCAGGTCACTGAAGTAACCCAACTGACTCATAGCATCGTATCCCTATGATCCCCGTTGGGAAAGGGAGCTTGTACTACTACATTCTGCATCATGTTCCACGATGCATTTCTCAGAGTGAAGATCAAACCAGCAAGCAGGACAGTCAAAATCTGCAGGTCAAATTTAATACGATTCTATCACACAAAGGGGCTTTTTTTTTAGTCTATAGTGACGACATCGAGGCCGAGAAACTCATCACTACCAATGCTACTACCACTCTTCACCAGCGAGGATTTCAAGTTACGACTTTCCCAGCTTTGAGGGCTAAGAGAACTGTGTTACTCAAGCGACTGGATAAACTCATCACTACCCAGGTTATTGAAGAAATCAAAACTTCCGTTGAAGACCAGAACCCTTGAGCCACAGTGGAGCATATTACCAAAATATCCAATGCTTCCTCTATGCTAAAGGTCACCTTCTCTGATGTCAACACGACAGATGAAGATTGAGACACTTATGCAACATATGGGAATCTTTATTTAGGAAACGTTTCGCCACACAGTGGCTTTATCAGTCCAATACAAAGTAGAAAGGCGTAAGGAGAGGAGGAGTTTGAGGTAATCAGTCCCTCAGCCTGGAGTCGATGTGTTCAGTCCATCAATCTTGTAGAATGTACAGCATAGGGCCGTAGACATGACTTATATACTGTAGTGAATAAAGATTCCCATATGTTGCATAAGTGTCTCAATCTTCAACTTGTCGGTTTTTCAAACCATTCATCACACACACGACAGCCAGAGCTCTCGCTGAGTGGTAGTATTGGAACTACTGTTAGTAGGAGCAGTAGTAGTATAGTAATAACAGTGGTAATAGAAGTAGTATTACTAATTGTAGTGCTAGTAAAAGTGGTAGTAGTAGCATTAAAGAAGAAGTAGTAGTTAAGTTATTAGCTATATAGTAGTAGTAGAAATAGTAGTAATAATAATAGTAATTGTAGTAAAATAGTAAGGGTAGTAGTAGTAATAGTAGCAGTAGAAGTAACAGTTATATTGTCAATAGTAATCTTAATAGAAGTAAAGGGAGTAGGATGACTAGTATAAATAACAGCAGGCATAGTAGTAGCGTAGCAGGGGATAGTGTAAGGGTAGAGGGTAGCAAGAGGGAGAGCTAGAGGCATCATCATCAAAGTCTGTGAAGTAATTCAGTTGCTGTCAAAAAATCAATGACAGTCTGAGAAGGGAAGGTAAAGTAAACCATACCACGGGCGGGATTTGAACCCGTGGTCAGAGAGTCTCAAAACTCCA
The DNA here is from genome assembly GCF_038502225.1 of Cherax quadricarinatus. Lineage (NCBI taxonomy): Eukaryota > Metazoa > Arthropoda > Malacostraca > Decapoda > Parastacidae > Cherax > Cherax quadricarinatus. Next base: position 47,450 of record NW_027195602.1, read on the forward strand.
GACCATCGCGTTAGCCACTGGACCAGCCAGTTAAGGTAAAGTAAGGGCAATAGAGCGGTGACGACGTCGGAGGTAAATTCTGCGTGCTCGTTAATAGTGGACAGTCCAACACAGTATGGTTAATAGAAACTGGAACCTGACAAGTCTCACAGAGTGCACCAAGACGCCTCCATGAGATACCTGTGAGTAAGACGAGTGTGCCTGATCCAGAGACTGGAGAGTGTAGTCTTCCAACCACGGTATCGATGGCAAGATGACTGCCACATTCCTATACTTGGTTTAATAGAATATAATTTATTATTATTGTTTCCAACGGTTGCGAAAGTGAGTAGCAATTACAGCAAAATAATCTGTGAAAGGAAAACATCTATATGAAACTGGGAGGTCATGTACTGCTGACCGCGCAGCAGTGTCTGCCTGGTCATTGCCCTGTATGTCAACATGACCAGGGAGCCAGCAAAAAACAATATCTTTGTGCTTGCTAGAGATACGGCGTGACTAAAGTTTGATACGAAGAACCAGAGGATGAGGTGAATCAAATTTTCTTATAGCCTGTAAAGCCCTAAGGAGTCTGAAACTAAGACAAAAGTGACAGAGACATAGCTGCAACACGGATAAGTGTTACGAGAATGGCATACAATTCAGCTCTAAAAGTGCTAGCCGAGGATAATAAATGTCCTCGCACGACGCCATCCAGAAACACTGGTGTGAATCCGACGCCGTCGGAAGACTTGGAACCATCGGTGTACACTGCGATGGCATGAGAATGAGATCGGAAGTATTTAAGAAAAAGAAAGTGAGAAGCCACCCAAATTAAGGGGAAAAGTTAGATACTACATGAAGAGAGAGAGGTGGCAACTGAAGAGAAAACAAGAGCAAATGTAGACGAAGAGGAAAGGGACGGAGTAAACAGGGGCGATAAACAAATAAAGAACTTCTACTAACATCCATTACTATCCTATATATGGAAGGATTGCAGAGGTCATGAGAACATCTTAGCGAAGGCAATGAGCATCACGACGATCGGTCAAGGATTGAATATTCGCCTCTGCATAGAGGCTGTCAACAGGTGAAGAGTGAAAAGTACCGAGGCATGAACGTAAACCCTGGTGAAGGATGGGATCAAGGTTAGAAAGAGTTGCAGGAGAGGCTGCTGAATGTATTTGGTCACCATAATCGAGTTTCGATAAAATAAGAGCAGAATGTAATCGAAGGAGAGTTTTACGATCAGCTCCCCACGAAAGATGAGCGAGGGTTTTAAGGAAGTTCAGCCGGCTATGTTTAGCTGCCTTCAGAGAGGTAATGTGAAGTTTCCAGGATAACTGACGGTCAAACAGAAGGCCGAGAAACGTGACAGTATTACGCTCTGGGATACGCGAGCCATATAGTACAATTGATTATAAGGGACGATAGAACGTCTAGTGAAAGTAATTTGGTGTGTTTTAGTACTTAAAAATTTAAACCCATGAGTAGTGTTCCAAATGGAAACAGTGTTGACCGCATGCTGGAGAGGAACTGCAATGAGGTGACTGTCAGTTTCTGCATAAGCTATAGCAAAGTCATCAACATAAAGTGATGACCAAATATTTGATGGAAGAATAGATGTCAGATCATTTACAACAAGGAGAAAAAGTGTTGTGGTCAAAACACATCCCTGGGGGACACCTTCAGCTTGGACAAAGTCCTGGGAGAGCATATTATTAACCCGAACATGGAAATTTCTCTCAGATAAAAAGTTCTTAGGGAAAAATGGCAGATTACCTCGAAGGCCTAAGGAGTGGGCCTGGGCCAAGATGTTATATCTTTGTGAAGGCTTACTCAGCCCTGTAACAACTTCAGTCAGTATTACCAAGGCTGGCTCCTCCTCAGGAAAATTAATGAATAGAAAAAGAAATAATAACAGACAATGATAAACACTTTATTATTTAGAAACGGAAAATGTAAAACAATAAAACATGAATGGGTATCCTAATTGAAAGAAAAATGAAAAATTAAATGAAAAAAATTACATTTGAACTCTAACACTAATACAGGTATATCGTGGTAATGGGGTGTCAGGTGTTGGTGACACTGCGTGTTGTTGAAATCGTAGCCGCTGCTGATGTATGTGGGGGGGGGTAGCAGGTGTTGGTGACCACCACCGGCTCGTTCTTCACAGAGTATAGCCGTGAGTAATTACTTCAGATGACAGGAAAACAGGTTCGTTACCACTGCTATGAGGGGTTAGGTCCTGTGTTGGCTTACATAACAGGTAAGTAGATTAAACATGGGACATCTCAGGACGTTAGTCCGTCTCCTATTCTTCTCGTTGGTTGGCAGGTGACCCTCTCTGTCATTCCAAGCTGTAAAGAGAGACAGATTACCCACTGCTTAAGAAATCACTCTACATGATAAGTACAATACCTAAAAGATGTGGTGATTATTAAAACATTTAACAGATAAAGACTGAAAGAACTAAGTTAATTATTGGTCAAAAGTGAAGCTTTCAACCATTAAGTCCACTAAATTATGATCAGGCGTGTACTTACAGTAGTGTTGGGAGCTGTGAGTCGAGTGATTTACTGTTTGACCGGAGCCCCACACGTCACCTTTCGGGGGGGGAGGAAGTGGAAGCGGAAGGGATAGTGGGAGCTAGACTGACCCTACCTTAACAAGCAGCCAGCAATCAAACTATCACTTTCGGGGAGGGGGAAAAAAAGGGGGGGGGAATAGCTGGAGCTGGACTTACCCTACCTTAACAAGTAGCCGGCAATGAAACTATTGTTACTATACACTCCCTCGCTACTCCTATCTATTGAACTTTTCCCTCACAATCTTCAATTTGTGTCATATGCCTTCTCAAGGTTAAAAAATAAATGGCGATAACTGAGTGGTCATTGGCAAAGGCATTATGAACATGTATATCTCAGCAAGTAAGGGTGTCAATAGTAGAGCACATTAGCTGCCTGACTGCAGTGGAGCACGGTTGTGCTCTGCACCCCTCTGCTGTTTTGTCAGGAGAGCTCTCATAGCAACAACATGGCGCTGAGTATCCAGCGTAGGGTGAACACTGTCGGCGTTGAGCTGCTTCGTGGGGCGATTTCCCCCTCTACGGTGCAGGTGTTACTTCCGACAATCATCAGAGAGACGTACGGAGTACAGGATGATGAGGTATATGGTGTGGCCCTGAATGGGGCCTATCGCATCTTCGTCAAGTTAAATTCGACGGCTGTGTATGAGTCGTTGGTGAAGAAATTCGAGCATGTGAGTATAGATGCAACCCCAGCTGTCAGAGTGCGTCTCATAGACGTCTCTCGCCACTATACGTGGGTGAAGTTGCGCAATGTCCCCTTCGAGGCTGACGAGGAGGACTTAAGGAACGTGTTTGCAGCTTATGGTACCGTGCATCTGGCAACCCAAGGCAAGTGGGCGGCAGGTGCGTACATGGGACGTCCGGAGGGCACTTTCTCCCTCAAAATGACTCTGAGGCATCCGATCCCGTCCTACGTCGTGATGACGGAGTTTTGGACCCAAATTCTAGTGTCTTATGTTGGGCAACGACGTACATGCAGGCTGTGTGGGGAGTACGATCACATGGCAGCGACGTGTGGGCGACAGTGGAGGGGGACGGAGCAGACTGGTGGAGCACCAGTTTCAGGTGTGGATGCCGTAGTGGAGAGTTCCAAGGGAAACCGAGGAGATGGCCGTCTGTGGAGTGAAATTGTTGAGGATTCTATTGCGGTGCATGATGGGCGAGGCATGAGTTGTGTGGGGCCAGAAATGGCCACTTTGCCGGTGACAGGGGAGGAAGTGCTAATCCAGCAGGAGGTGCGGGAGCTGGAGGAGGAGCTCGACGAGGTATTGAAAACTTTACCTCCTTCTGGGGAGGATGATGGCTTAGTCCGAGAGATGATTCCTGAGTTGCAAGGAGAGAGTGTCGGGACAGGCACAAGAAGGAAGGAGGAAATCAGCAGGCACAGAGAGGAGTCACCGTGCTCTGTGCAACATGACACAGTAGCAGTTGATGTTCACTGTGAGGAATCGTCGGAAGACAGCATGGCGGTGGAGGGCGTCACGAGGAAGAGGGCAGCAGCATCAGACTCAGATGACGTCCTGACGCCAGCGCAGAGGTCTGGGAGGAAGGATGCATATTATCGAGATAGCCAGGATAAGCGGCATCGGAAGAAGGGGGGTGGGGTGGATGGTGAGAAATCATGTGTTGACCCTGGGGCAGGAGGCCCTGGGAAGGTTGAGAGGAGGAAGGGTTGGAAGCTTTAGGAAGGCCTTAGGTGTATGACTGTGAATGTGAATGGACTGTGTACTGGGGTGAAGAGGGAATGTTTTCATATGCTCTTACGTCGATATAGAGTGGACGTCGTATTTCTACAGGAGCATAATTTCAGGGAGGGAAGAGTGCTCGAGGTGACAAGGTATAAGGTTTTGACTCTGCCATCTGCACGTTCGAAAGGTGGTGTGGGTTTATTGATAAAGGAGGCGAGCCCGTTTGTGTTGCAACGATGTGAGAGGGGAGGGGGGGAGGGTGTTGCGTGTGGATGGGTGGTGGATGGGGCAGAGGGTAACCTTTGTAAGTGTGTATGCACAAGCTGAAAACGATATGAAAGTAAAGAGGGATTTTGTGTGTGATGAACTAGTTTTTGCCTTCCGTGGTTTACCTGCTGTGGCCATCATTGGTGGGGATTGGAATTGTGTTATCAGGAGAGCTGATGTGGAACCACGTGGGGCAGGGCACACGTTGGCAGTCTTACGTAATCTCTTGGTAGATGTTCAGTTGAGGGATGTGGTAGGTGGGGGCATGTGGGAGGTGGAGCATACTTTCGTGAGGAGAGGTTATGCAGCTAGGTTAGATAGGTTGTACATATCTCACAAGGTATTGTCCAAGTCTGTCCGTACTATTGAAGTAGCCTTTTCCGATCATCGGGCGGTAGCAGCAGAGGTTGAGTGGGATTCACTAGCTAGTATCTCTAGGGGATACTGGAAATTAAATACGAGTGTGTTGGAAGATGAGGAGGGGTTGGTGGGTTTTACAGCGCTGTGGGAGGGGTTAACTGAGGAGGTAAAAGGGGTCGAGGACGTGGTAATGTGGTGAGATGGTGTGGCTAAGGAACGGATTCGGCATTATTATGTGCGGGAAGGGAAAAGGATCAATTCTTTAAAATTTGGGCTTCTTAATTATTTGGAGGACAGGTTAAGGGGTTGTTATGTAAAGGGAGCGGTGGAAGGTACCTATCCTATGGACAACATTATGGTCCTTAAAGAGAGGTTGCGGGAAATCCAGGACTAGCGGTTCCAAGCGGTGAGAGTAATGGCGGGGGTGGAGGAGGTGTTATGGGGAGATAGGCCGTCGTCGTGTGTGTTACGCAGGCAAAAACAATGTCAGCAGGCAACAGCTATTCCATGGTTGGAGATTCATGAGTCGGTGGGAGGGTATGGGGTGGGTCAGGTTATCCACACTACAGATGGGATGGGGTTGTTTGCAGATAAGTGGTATGAGAAGTATTGGCAAGAGGAAGGGGTAGGAGTTGGGGATTTAGAACAGGTGTGTGGAAGTGTGACATGTCGGTTGGGAAACAGTGATAGGGAAGCACTGGGTGGGGAAATAACTGAGGAGGAAATATGGAGAGCTTTAAGTGACATGCGTAAGGGCAAAGCGCCGGGAAACGATGGACTACCGGCAGAGTTTTATCAACAGCATTGGGAGCTAATAAAGGGTTTTTTGGTGAGGTTATTAAACTTGATGAAGAAGAGGGGTACGTTGGGAGACAAGCAGGCAACAGCTGTAGTTGTCTTGGTACCGAAGGGTAAGGGACAGCATTCGCTTCGGGACTACCGGGCAATATCGTTGTTATGCACGGATTATAAGTTGTTTGCTAAGATTTTAGGAAATAGGATTAAGTGTGTTGTAGGGCGGGTTGTGTCAGAAACCCAGTTTGGGTTGCCAGGTAGGTCTATGGGGGTGGGGCATGGGTTACTAAGGGAATTCGTGAAAGAAAAAGGGGGGGAATGGGGGGGGGTTTGGTTGCACTAGACTGGCAAGGAGCATATGATAGAGTGGAGCGAGAAGCATTGAGAGCTATCCTTAGGAGACAGGGTTTTGGGGAAGAAATAGTGGGATGGGTAGATGCGTTATATCAAGGGGCAATGGCGAGAGTACAGATTAATGGAAGATTAGGGGGGAGGATTGTAATGGGTAGGGGACTTAGACAGGGGTGTCCTATGTCACAGCTTTTATTTGCGTGCATACAGGACCCCTTTTATAGAATGGTGGAGCACCAAATGGGCATTAGTGAGGGGGAAGGGAGTGGAGTGGGGAGGGTTTGGCCAGTTCTAATAGGGTATGTAGATGATACTACTGTTCTGGTTAGGGAGGGGATGTCAATGAAGGCCTTAGATGGGGTAGTCGACACATTCGCACGTGCAACTGGTATGAGAGTGAATTCAGAGAAGTCCATGGTCATGGGGTTAGGAGCTTGGGTGGGGAGGGTTGAGTGGGGTAGTGCAGTTGTGACGAAGCGGGTGATGTCATTAAAAATTTGTGGTATTATCTATGCAGATGATCTCGATGTTGCACGTGCGGACAACTCGGTCAGGTTGGTAGACAGGATTCGGGGTCGCTTGGGAGCATTGCGGCCTTATCGTTTGACCCTTGTGCAGCGTGCCATTGTAATTAACGTCTTATTGTGTAGTAAGGTTTGGCACGTGGCAGCCGTGTTCCCTTTAACTGGGACGGCAATTGCAAATATACTTAGAGGGGTTTTTAAATTTTTGTGGGGTTCAGGCTGTGATTGGCTTAAAAGGGATGTGGTAATGCTACCTGTGTGACAGGGAGGGTTGGGTTTAATGAATTTAAAGCGGAGGGTCAAATGTATCTTCATTAAAAGGGAGGTGATGAGGGAGGGTGTGGGTGGGGGGGGTCAAGATACACAGTAGATTGCAACACATGTTTTCTGGGATAGAGTTGCATGAGTGTGAAACTATTTTGAGGGCAGTGGTGTTGGTTAGGGATCTGGGTAAGGTAAAAATAAGTAGGCTGTGTAGGATGTTAGTGGAGAGGGTTGTGGCACCAGTGGAGGGGATTTTCCCCATGTATGACTGGGGAAGTATATGGAGAAGGTTCAGTAGGTTAAGGTTACAACCCCGTGGGCGTGAGGTGATGTATCGTTTTATGCATGGGATTTTACCATCGGGAGTGGTTTTACGGGCTAGACGGGTGGTTGATGGGGGGGGGTCTGTGGAATATGTGGAGGGGAGGATTCTGCATTCCACGTAGTGTATTTTTGTGAGGGGATGGGGAGCGTCAGGGGTTGGTTGAGAAGGGTGCTGCATAGGATAAGTGGTAAAAACTTTTCTGTTCTGCGGGCATTAAGTCTTGACGTGGGGGGTATGGATGAGAGTATTATTAGGGCTGTGGAGTACATTATGGTAGATTATGTGTACATAACGTGGGGAATGAGGGGGAAAGGGGTCAGTGAGGTGAAGAGGCGGGTATTGGCAGTTACGTTTTATAAAACGTTGTGCCGTAACAGAGAAATTTATGGGAGAAGGTGGGAGCGGGCTTTCACAGAGGGATATAGAGACCTAACATTAGAGGATTTATTAAATTTGTAAATTCGGTGGGAGGGGCAGGGTAGGGATGGTAAATGCTAATGTAGGATGGGCTGTCAGGGGTAGAAACGGGGTCGTCTCCTTGCATAATGTAACGGGCGAATGTGTATGAACCTGTGCATATGATGTGTAATCAAAGTCTGGAGAGTTTAATACCACTGTATGTGTTTGACTTGGCAGTGTTACATTGTTCTATGTAATATTACTCTTTTGCATGTATTTAGATGACCTGGTTGAGGTGTCATTGTGTTGGATTCTTGTGTTTAATCTGTTCTGTGTTTTATAATCATCTTGTATTTGGATTACTTTCAATAAAATACGTTAATCTATTAAACGTATACGGATTATTAATATATAAATAACAAAGTGGAAAATAAATGCATATTGTAGGCTTGGTGCGTCTTTGTTAATAATAATAACAATGCATATTGTAATGTAGTCGTGTTCTTGCTTAACATAGGTGCATGGGATATAATGCATTGGGGATGAGGGACAGTTTGTGTTATGCACAAAGTTACATGCCTGTGTGTTTTTGACAATGCAATTTATAAATTCTGTGTAAGAACTGATAATGTGTTCTTTTATCTATTTAATGTATTGTATTGTTTTAAATAAAATATAAAAAAAAAAATAGTAGAGCGACATTTACGAAAGCCATATTGACTAGTGGAGAGACTATCGTGTCTCTCTAAATACCACATCAAACGACTATTTTTCTGATGTTCCATCATCTTACAAAATGCACTGGTAAGAGCAATGGGACGATAGTGGGAGGCATCATGTCGCATAGCACCCGGTTTATGCAAAGGGAGATCAATGGCAGATATCCACAGCTTGAAGAAAAACTCCTTGTGACCATATAACATTAAAGAACCATAAGAGGACAGCAAGTGCTGATTGATAAAAATGCTGGAGCATACGAATTTGAATGCTGTCAGGCCCAGTTGCTGATGATCGGCAAGCGGAGAGTGTTGCCTCCAATTCCAATGTAAAAGGCACGTTATAAGACTCTTCTCTGATACAAGAAAAATCTAAGAGCTCAAACTCTCTGGTAGACTTGGAAGAAAGAAACGAGGGGCATTTGAACGTAATTACCAATTTCGGTGGCAGCGTTAAGAGGGTTTGCTATAGTGACACCGGCAACCCAAAGAACGGGAGCCGGGTCAGGAGAGTATTTGCCACTCAGTTTCTGTACTTTTTTTCCAGCCTGCACTCACAGAGGGAACCGAAATGACGGTAGAAACATAATCCCGCCAGCAAGTGCGTTTAACTTCTCGGATGACACTGCGGGCGACCACTCTCTTCGGCTTAAAATCAAGGAGTCGCTCTGTGGTTCTATTGAACCGATATCTGCCCCAAGCAGCGCGTTTCAAATGCACTGCCTGAGCACAAGCAGGAGGCCACCAAGGCACACATCTCTGAGAATGCCTGCCCGAGGTTTGGGGCATGGAATGTGAAGCTGCAGGAAAAACTGAGGTCGAGAAGATGTGTAACAGCTCATCAGTGGAGGACGAAGAAGGATCCTCACTAAAAGCAGTTTGACTCGAGTAAAGGTCCCAGTTCTCTCAGTCAAATTGCCAGCATGGGCTGCGAGGAGGTGGTGAATACGAATGAGAAGTAAGAATGATTGGAAAATGATTGCTGCCACTCAAGTCTGGGAGGACAGACCAGGTAAAGTCTAGTGTAGTTGAGGAAGAGCAAAGCGAGAGATCGATGCAAGGGAGAGAATGAGTACGAGGATCAAAATGGGTGGGATTAGCTGTATTTAAAACGGAGGAGGAGAGAAGTAAGACAAGCCTCCAACTGAATGCCGCGAGAGTCATAATGAGATCCTTCCCCCTAGAGGGAATGGTGAGCATTAAATCGCCAAATTACAAAAGGGGTGATGGTAAGGAAGAAACCAGAAATGCAACATCTGGGATAGATAATGCCTGAGGAGAGAGATACAAAGAACAGATTGTATACCACTTCTTCAAGTGGATGCGGGCTGCAGTGTAATGCAGAAAAGTATGAAAAAGAGCTGATGGTATGGAATACCAGTGTGTATAAAAAGTACACTTTCATTAAAGGTTCCATAGGGGAAAGGATCCGATGAATATAATAAAACATAACCCGAGATGGGATGGAAAACAGTGGAAAGTAATTTGGGTTCTTGTAAACAAACACAAACAGGGGAAAACTGGGAGAGCAATATCTGAAGCACCCCCTGGTTACCACTGTAAATAAGCCATTATTTGCAAAGAGAAGGATACAAGAAATCGGAAGGTAGAGGTATCTGTGGACTAGAAGGATTAGAAGGTCCATATGAGGAGGCAATGGAAAACGAACAAGCAGCAAAGGGTTGGAACACTTGTGCAGATGGAGAAGAGTGAAAATGAGTGACAGGAGGTGGATCGGTGTCCATCAGTGGTTTAGTCTCTGCAGTATAGTCGTAGATGGCTTCAATTTGTTTCAGAGGACAAGGACATTATATGTGGGACGATATTGGAGATAGAAAGAGGGTGAGTGAAGATCGGGGCAAGTAAGTAAGTAAGTTTATTCAGGTATACACAAATACAGTTACATAGAATTATCATACATAACAGCATATGTGTAGAGAACCTAAGATAACCCAAAAAAGGCAGACAGAGTGACTTATTTACGGAATTTGCCAACGTAGCAGGGGGGACGAGAGGTTAGAGTTAACTTGAAGAGCTTGTGAGGGGACAGGAGAGGAATAAACTTGTGAGGGGACAGGAGAGGATGATACTTGAGAGGGGACAGGAGAGGTAGTTACTGTATGATGGGGAGGATGGACCTCCACAACAGAACAAGTAAGAAGTAAAGATCCAGGTACTGAGACAGGAAATGAAAGAGATTTACCCTTTGGGGATTTAATGGACTTTGAATAAGTAGAGAGGAGTGGGGGAGGAGCAGGTGTCCGAGGTCTTGTAGACATAGAAGCTTCCGTGTGAGACGAAACTCGGAGAACAGCAGAAGGTGACGAGGTAGGGACCTCGGAGTCCAGGACTGCAAAAAAGCTAGATGCAGAGATGACTGTGGAAGATGTGACCTAAGTGAAGGCAGCGGGAATTGGAATTCCAGAGGTTGGGGGTCCTTTAGTAACTCGAGAGTAAGAAATATGGGGAAGTCTTCCCTAAAAGCGTAGATGAGAGACTGCCATGGCCTTTTTTCTCTTTGAGATAATGGATTTCACGTTCATTCAAGTAAACCTGGCATTGATGAGAATAAGATGGATGAGCTTCATGACAATTGAGGCAGGTGGGAGGTAAACCACAAGTTGTATTGGCATTGTCATCGGCCCCAGAGACTGGGCATTCAGCCATGGACCTGCAGTATTTGGCCGAATGGCGGAAATGCTGGCAATTTTTACACTGTGGTGGTGTAGGGGTTTATATTGCAGTGTCCTGCAATATAAATCGATGATGGAAGCTCACGACATTCAAAAGTTAAGCGAGCTACAATGCAGTGGTAGTGTCTGCTTTAAGGATCGGGAGGTGCAGGAGCTCAAGCTTTCCCAGAATGTCATCACCACATATCAGGAAATTACGTTGAACAATGGTATTACGCAGAATGGCAGTACCACTACAAGAAATGATAGAATGATGTTTTTTTAACTGTTAAAGGAATGGCATATATGGTTGTAAGGAAAGATCGTGAGCTTGGCTAGCATTCTGTACTGTGACAATGCGTGCACTGCTCTTGAGTACATGAAACTGAATATTACGGCCAGCATGGCATAGGAGCACCTTGCTGATACTATGATCAGAAAGATTTTCTGAAGAGTAGAGTGGAAAACTTCGTTCATTGTGTACTATGATGTGTATTATCGTGTTCCTCTTTTCTGAGTAGAATGAGAGGCAGTCGAAATAGTATCATCAGAAGAATGTCGTGGTCATTTAAATACTGGACTGGAGGTGGCTCATTTTGAGGCAAGCACATGATACGAAAACTGTCACACCATTTCGAGAGATGCCAAAAGCATAATCAAAGATGTGTGGAGGCTGGAGATATCAAAGGAGTCAGGCCTAGCCTCTGTACCAGGAGCAAGGGACAAAAGTTCACCCGCAGAAGATGCATGGGCAGTAGAAAGGTCCAAAGAACGGTCTGGTAACACGGCAGGGTCGTCAGAGGGTGCTGCTACAAGAAGGAGCTCAGAAGGAGGTACATGAACAAGGGACTCCATAAGGACAAGCTCAGTGCAGCAGGTGGTGCAGATGTGGAATCGAACCTGTGCCATACCCTACCCTTCAAGCCAGTAAACCAGCAATCCAGGATAGCAACCTCACATCTAACGAGCCACCTCGGCAGACAAATGGGAGGGTGGTCAGGAACCTGCCACATAGCATACCTCCTTCGGCCACCGCCTTCTGGTATCCGACAGGCAGCCTCCAGAGATACACCCATCACCAGAAAGACACCCGAAGCCTTATCCCCAGTAGACTGAAGAGGGATCGGGATCTCTAGACGATTTAGATTCCACAGTAAACTACACTGCCACCAAGGACCTCAATGGAAGGAGATGGACCCTGGAACTCCTTCTCAGGTCTAAGAACTACAAAGCTTAAGAGAATAACCTGAAAGGAAGAAACAGGAAAGGGAAAGTTGAGGGATGAGGAGAGGAGGAGGAAAGGGAAACGGGTGATGAGGAGGATGGGATAGGGAAGGGGGGATTGAGGGGTAATTAGATTAGATCTGAGGAAGTAAACTAAAAGGTCAAATTCCTCAGACCAAGAGCCTCTTCACCACGCCAAGGAGCACCACCCCCTTTGAAGAGGACCATAATGACAGTCTTAAAAGCTCAGGGTAACTGAGTGATCTTGAACTGGATCTCCAGTCATGCTAGCATTTGGAAAACTGAGGCGACAATTGGTGTGAACAAGGCAGCCACAGATCATCCATTTGTGGAGATTACTGTCCCCATCAGCCTACGCCAGACTAAACTGATGGCCACCAGAGCAATAAAACTTATGGGGAGGTCCTGGGTGATATCCCATCTCAACAGTGGTACCGACCATCGCCTCTGGGAGAACCCCATCCATATGAAAGAAGCTGGTCCAGAGCCCACTGCATGACCATTCATCGGCTTTATTTGGGCTTTCCCACAGCAAAGATGGTCAGCAGCGCCAAGGAGATGTGTCAACACTGCCAGCACGTTGTCCGATGTCCCCTGATATACTATCTCCTGGAGTGCCACGTCACTGAGACACTCCGCGGCAACTAACACTGACATCTCCTCCTAAAGAAGACCCAGAGAGAACTGCGGCTACTTTAGTGTAACATGAGTCAACGCCCCAGACAAGCTGTTACCAGTGAAAACGAAATATCCTCTTCTCTAGTATTCACAATTAGGAGTGCATGTGTGTGTATATGCACGAGTATATCTCTGAATATACATATGTATGTGTATAATGCACCTAGCATGGACATGTATACGAACCATTGCTCATATTGCAAGTTCATATTACAGCAAATGCTGCAACATTGCAGAACAAATTCTCCTTCGGGAGCCAGGGATGGGTCATCGCAAGATTAAGACCAGTGCGAGACACCGGTCTTGGTACAGTACACATACATACTGTATTGTTTGTAACGGCTTGACAGAGCTCCTGGAGAGGAAAACGTTGCCACAACAAAATGTCACATTAATTGCACTTGTGTCCTTTTACCTATACAAAGAAGAATCGTGAAGATCAGAAGTCTGGAGTCGATGTAATCAATTGAAAAGAATACAGCATATGAGCTTAGTGTTTTACATACTGTAGACAGGTGAGGTGAAGCAGTCGCAGGTGATATTACTCTGGACAAATCCACATGAGGAAGTATGTCATGCTTATAGGTTAGGTAAGCGAAGAATTCCCTGTATTAAGATCCCAAGAGGTTGCTGTATCTAACAGGAATGTAGATAAATGGTTCAGAAAACTGACAAATTGATAAATTAGACACTTGTGCAAAATCTGGGTATCTTTGTTGAGGAAGCCACACACTGGAGTTTACCTGGACAGAGTTCCGGGGGTCAACGCCCCCGCGGCCCGGTCTGTGACCAGGCCTCCTGGTGGATCAGAGCCTGATCAACCAGGCTGTTACTGCTGGCTGCACGCAAACCAACGTACGAGCCACAGCCCGGCTGGTCAGGAACCGACTTTAGGTGCTTGTCCAGTGCCAGCTTGAAGACTGCCAGTGGTCTGTTGGTAATCCCCCTTATGAATGCTGGGAGGCAGTTGAACAGTCTCGGGCCCCTGACACTTATTGTATGGTCTCTTAAGGTGCTAGTGACACCCCTGCTTTTCATTGGGGGGATGTTGCATCGTCTGCCAAGTCTTTTGCTTTCGTAGTGAGTAATTTTCGTTTGCAAGTTCGGTACTAGTCCCTCTAGGATTTTCCAGGTGTATATAATCATGTATCTCTCCCTCCTGCGTTCCAGGGAATACAGGTTTAGGAACCTCAAGCGCTCCCAATAATTGAGGTGTTTTATCTCCGTTATGCGCGCCGTGAAAGTTCTCTGTACATTTTCTAGGTCGGCAATTTCACCTGCCTTGAAAGGTGCTGTTAGTGTGCAGCAATATTCCAGCCTAGATAGAACAAGTGACCTGAAGAGTGTCATCATGGGCTTGGCCTCCCTAGTTTTGAAGGTTCTCATTATCCATCCTGTCATTTTTCTAGCAGATGCGATTGATACAATGTTATGGTCCTTGAAGGTGAGATCCTCCGACATGATCACTCCCAGGTCTTTGACGTTGGTGTTTCGCTCTATTTTGTGGCCAGAATTTGTTTTGTACTCTGATGAAGATTTAATTTCCTCGTGTTTACCATATCTGAGTAATTGAAATTTCTCATCGTTGAACGTCATATTGTTTTCTGCAGCCCACTGAAAGGTTTGGTTGATGTCCGCCTGGAGCCTTGCAGTGTCTGCTGTCATGCAGATTCGGGTGTCATCTGCAAAGGAAGACACGGTGCTGTGGCTGACATCCTTGTCTATGTCAGATATGAGGATGAGGAACAAGATGGGAGCGAGTACTGTGCCTTGTGGAACAGAGCTTTTCACCGTAGCTGCCTCGGACTTTACTCTGTTGACGACTACTCACTGTGTTCTGTTAGTGAGGAAATTATAGATCCATCGACCGACTTTTCCTGTTATTCCTTTAGCACGCATTTTGTGCCCTATTACGCCATGGTCACACTTGTCGAAGGCTTTTGCAAAGTCTGTATATATTACACCTGCATTCTTTTTGTCTTCTAGTGCATCTAGGACCTTGTCGTAGTGATCCAATAGTTGAGACAGACAGGAGCGACCTGTTCTAAACCCATGTTGCCCTGGGTTGTGTAACTGATGGGTTTCTAGATGGGTGGTGATCTTGCTTCTTTGGACCCTTTCAAAGATTTTTATGATATGGGATGTTAGTGCTATCGGTCTGTAGTTCTTTGCTGTTGCTTTACTGCCCCCTTTGTGGAGTGGTGCTATGTCTGTTGTTTTTAGTAACTGTGGGACGACCCCCGTGTCCATGCTCCCTCTCCAAAGGATGGAAAAGGCTCGTGATAGGGGCTTCTTGCAGTTCTTGATGAACATGGAGTTCCATGAGTCTGGCCCTGGGGCAGAGTGCATGGGCATGTCATTTATCGCCTGTTCGAAGTCATTTGGCGTCAGGATAACATCGGATAGGCTTGTGTTAACCAAATTCTGTGGCTCTCTCATAAAAAATTCATTTTGATCTTCGACTCTCAGTCTGGTTAGCGGCTTGCTAAAAACTGAGTCATATTGGGACTTGAGGAGCTCACTCATTTCCTTGCTGTGATCTGTGTAGGACCCATCTTGTTTAAGTAGGGGCCCAATACTGGACGTTGTTCTCGACTTGATTTGGCATAGGAGAAGAAATACTTTGGGTTTCTTTCGATTTCATTTATGGCTTTTAGTTCTTCCCGCGATTCCTGACTCCTATAAGATTCCTTTAGCTTAAGTTCGATGCTTGCTATTTCTCTGACCAGTGTCTCCCTACGCATTTCAGATATATTGACCTCTTTTAGCCGCTCTGTTATTCTTTTCCGTCGCCTGTAAAGGGAGCGCCTGTCTCTTTCTATTTTACATCTACTCCTCCTTTTTCTTAGAGGAATAAGCCTTGTACATACATCGAGTGCCACCAAGTTAATCTGTTCTAGGCATAAGCTGGGGTCTGTGTTGCTTAGTATATCTTCCCAGCTTATATCGGTTAGGACTTGGTTTACTTGGTCCCACTTTATGTTTTTGTTATTGAAGTTGAATTTGGTGAATGCTCCCTTGTGACTAATCTCATTATGTCGGTCTGGGGCTCCACGCATACATGTCTGAACCTCAATTATGTTGTGATCTGAGTATATTGTTTTTGATATGGTAACATTTCTTATCAGATCATCATTGTTAGTGAAGATGAGGTCTAGTGTATTCTCCAGTCTAGTAGGATCTATTATTTGCTGGTTTAAATTGAATTTTGTGCAGAGATTTAAAAGCTCGTGTGAGTGTGAGTTTTCACAGAGCTGCCTCCTGGTGTTATTACTGCAACAATATTATTTGCTATATTCCTCCATTTTAGGTGCCTTAAGTTGAAATCTCCCAGGAGCAAGATTTTGGGTGCAGGAGCTGGAAGATTTTCCAGACAGTGGTCAATTTTTAACAGCTGTTCCTGGAATTGCTGGGATGTTGCAACTGGAGGCTTGTAGACTACCACAATGACTAGGTTTTGGTTCTCGACCTTTACTGCTAAAACTTCCACTACATCATTTGAGGCACTAAGCAGTTCTGTGCAAACAAGTGACTCTGCAATGTACAGGCCAACCCCTTCCCCCTTTTGCCTGTTCAACTCTGTCACATCTGTATTGATTGTAACCTGGAATCCATATTTCGTTGTCCAAGTGATCCTTTATGTGGGGTCTCAGTGAAAGCCGCGAACATTTCCTTTGCCTCTGCAAGCAGTCCATGGATGAAAGGTATTTTGTTGTTTGTTGCTGGCTTTAGACCCTGTATATTTGCAAAGAAGAATGTCATCAGACTGGTGGTATTGTTGGTACTGGGGGGGGATTTTTTTCCGGCATTAGTATCTGTATCTGTTGGTTTGGAGTGGAGGCCATCGACTGTGGTTCCACTCCAGGAATGACTGGGTTTGGTGTACGATTTCTGCCATTTCCTGCCAGTTTTTTTTCCTTCCTGGCACTAAAAAACCTCTCCATCTTGAGTGGCTGTGGCTACCCAGGTTTTCCCATGGCCTGGATGTTTTGTATCTTTTCGTCCCCTTTAGATGGTGTGCCTGGCAATTTAAGTTTTAGCACAGTCTTTCCTCTACTGAAGAGGTACACATTTCAGGGTGAAAAAGCTTACAGGATGGGAGTTTTCATTTTCCTGTTGTCATATGGGCACGGCATTTTCTAGGATGGTCATAGTTGCACGTCCCGTCTGTTTTTCCAGATTTCCCATGTCTGCAGATACCAAGTGCATAGTATGTGCACAGGCTTGGTTTCCGTTTGCCTTGGGTTTCTGTGACTGTATTCCCTGTTGGTGCATGTTTCCCTGTCTTACTCCTATTCTCCCTAGCACCAACAATGGAGCTCCCACCAGTTGTTTTTGGTAATATATCCTCACTATTGCTAGTGGAATCCTCTTGTTTGCTATTTCCTGTGGTATTTCTAGTTTGCAATATTGGTTTTATCTTATCTTTGACTACACTTGTTTCCTCACTACGGCTCCTGTCCCCTATGAGGTCATTTATATGTATTCCTTCCTGCGTATAATTCCTGACTACTTGGACAAAATCTCCAGCTTCACTATTACTGTCTCCCGGGACAGCACCTCCAGCTTCACCATTTCTGTCTCCCAGGACAGCACCTCCAGCTTCACTATTACTGTCTCCCAGGGCAGCACCTCCAACTACACCATTACTGTCTCCCAGGACAGCACTATCAGCCCCATATTTACTGACTACCAGGACATCACCTCCAGCCTTACAGTTTCTGACTACTTGGCCAGTGTCAAGGGCAGTACCATTCAGCCCAGACTTTTTATGTTCCCATCTGTTGTAGAAAGCTTCCAGGTTTTCTATGAAAGCAGCTTTGATGTTATCCTCTTTTAATACTCTTGTGATTTTAGTCCACAGATTTATCTCATTTGGGCATACCCAAAAACACTTTCCTGTTTTAAAACTGTTTGTAGCTAGTTCTTGGATATCTGCACAAGGGGCGTGACACCAATTTCCACAAAAATGACAATTTATCCATGTGGAAGCCCGTTTGTTTGATTGACTGCACAGAGCTTCATAATGATTTGAATGGTTGATTTACTGTAATTCTACTAATTCTACTCTATTAATAACCTCCTTAAATGAAGCTCTAGCTATTTGTATTTCTATTTCTAACTGTACTTGTATATTGGACAGCTTACAGTGTATGTTCCTGATTTATATTTATTGTTTGTGTTTGATAAGGGCGCCTACAACCCCATCCGTTTACAGTCTGCTTTATTGTCCAACGAATCCGTTTGAAACCAGTCAAGGGTTCGGACCAGTCGAGGGTTCGGAACCAGTCTGATCTGATCAGTGGGTCACTTACTTAAAACATACTGGTCGGTGATTTGGGCTAACACATGAAGGATCTACTTGAAATTATCTACCCGGGTAACATGTGATTTGATTGATACAAAAGTATAACTTGCGTGTTGAAGAACCGGTGATTGCTGGCAGCTCCTACAATGACGAACGGTCGAGCCTCAACCCTTGTTTATCAATCGCTGTATCTAGCTTTCCTAGTTTTTTTTCGTCTCCACCACAATAAATGCTATATTATCACTATAGTTGACTGGTGGAAATTTTGGAGGAAGGACGCTTTTTCTGTAGTAATAATTGCTTCTCGTTGTGTATACTGCGACCGCTGGTAACTACAGGTTATATGAAATTCACAGTATACGTCTGGTATTTCAAGAAAAAAGAAACTAATGAAAGTCACTCCACTCCACTAAGTACCATTATAATACTGGTTAGTTGCTACTACAACACTGTATTCTGCTTTTCACTGGTATCACTAGATTATATGCGAGTACACTAGCAGGTCAGGAAGATTATTAAAACAGCTGACCTGTGTTGGTAAGTTTCTGGCGACTTCTGGCACCTGTCTCTATAGGCTTATCACTTCATTTACCAATTCACCTGTTTTCAAATGACACTGTAGCCTTTATCATCTATATACTAGGGAGCCACTGTAGTATACACTATACAGTATGTATACAATGTTATCAGGGAGACTGCCTTCATCAGTCTTATACAAACAATGGTGGAGATCAGGAGGAGTTTAAAGTAATCAGTCCCTCAGCCTGGAATCTATATACTCAATCCATCAGAAAAAAAAAAACCATACCACGGGCGGGATTTGAACCCGCGGTCATAGAGTCTCAAAACCCCAGACCGTCGCGTTAGCCACTGGGCCAGCTAGCGGGTTCATATCCCGCCCGTGGTATGGTTTGTTTGCAATCGTGTCATTACGATTTCGTGAATCAATCCATCAGTCTTGAAAATACAGCATATGTTGTTATTGTTTTCCAGTACACGGCCTGGCACGGGTCGTAATCATAAGATGACCCGTTAGTAGCGCAGCATGTTAGCTGCAGGCAGGGTTGTAGCAGGGGTCCGTGCTCACAGCTGCACTAACGTGCTCAGTTTACCTCAACTTGCCCCACGCTCTACAGAGTGTAAGTTTCTGGAGTCTGGAGCTCGTGGTAGGAGGACTGGGTCATGCAGTCGCCTTGACCATTTCTTATGACCAGGGTGCGGTAAGTCGTCTTCATGTCAAGTGGAGCACCACTTACAGCCGTATGACTGGGGCAGCCCTATGACAAGGGCGAGGTGAGCAGTCTTTGTGTCAACTGGCATATCGTTTACAGGTCTATGGCGGAGGCATCCCCATGACAAGGGCACGCTGATTCTTTCAACTCCAATTGAGCCATTGTACACACCTCCAAGAGATTAACTGGAGGTGTGTTGAACACTCAACATCTGTCGTGTGGTTTTGCTTGAATAAAGCATATGCGCAAAGTTGCTTATATACTGTAGAGGTGAGGTGAAACAGTCGTAGGCAATACAACATTGGACAAATCCACATGTGGAAGTAGGTTATGCCTATAGGTTAGGCAATGAACAATCCCATGTATCAAGATCCAAAGATGTTGATAAATTATTCACATGTGCAAAGTTTTGCCACACAGTGGCTTCATCAGTCCTATTCACATTATTTTACTATCTCCTTTTTCAACCAGTTTTCCTAGAAAGGGCATTTTTAAAAAGTACAGCATTATTTCGTGCAACAAACATTTATGGAATATATCAGATGAAAATACATTTGTTTCATAATTAATTTTTCCTTTTCTGTTAACAACAGACCTTACATTTTTCAACAGACTGCAGTGTAATACAACTATGCAATGATGGCTACGGAGTGTGTAGAGAAAGTTGTCACAACGTAGAGTATGAAGTGTTGGGAGGCTGTGTAAGTTCTGCCTGCAAGTGTTGCACTCCACGAGAAGCACGCTGTCCTCCCTCTGACAAGTGTCCTGGCATCTGTATGAACATTAAATTCTGTAGAAATCCTCTGGCGAACCACAGCTGTATAGGACCTGACTGTATTTGTTGTGACAGTAAGTAGCGAATTAATATCTGATGTTTCATGACTTATCTTTCATAATGTGTACAAGATACACTCACGTGGATGATCAACTTAGGCGCGTCATATACACTCAGGCGAAACCGACACTCAGGCGGGTACCGTACACTCAGGCGGGTACCGTACACTCAGGCGGGTACCGTACACTCAGGCGGGTACCGTACACTCAGGCGGGTACCGTACACTCAGGTGAGAGACACGCTCAGGCTGATACTATACATTCGGATGGTTGCTACACCCTTTTGTAGGTGCTACACACTTTGGTGGGTGTTACACACTTAGGTGGGTCCTACGTACATTAAAGTGGGTCCTACACACTCATGTAGGTCCTACACACACTCAGGTGGGTCCTACACGCACACACAGGTTGTATATACACTCAGGTGGTTTGTGGCATTCTAAGAGTATGTTACAATTTATCTGGCAAATGTCACACACCCATATAGACATGCTTTCCGACCAGCAAACCAGGTGCTAAGGATTTAATGATCAAAGGAGCCCAGTTGTTAAAGCAGTACCTCGGTTCTAACAGTCAGTCACAAGACTATGGTGTAGAAATATACCTAGTTGGACGAATCTTATTGTGGCTAGCTGGTCTAGTGGCTAACGCGACGGGCTGGAGTTTTGAGACTCTATGACCGCGGGTTCAGTCCCGGCCGGGGTATGGTTAGTCAGTCACAAGGAAGTCCACTAAAGCTGGGAAGCGATGTTATACACTCGTGAAACAAACTTTGACAGACTTGCCTTCACTGCTGGTTGCTCACGGTTCACTGTGTCTTGTGCTTGCATCTGCCTCACTGATCACCGTGTTTTATTCTTGCTTTTGCCTCATTGTACATAGTGTAAATAATATAATATACTGTAAATACTAGCTTGTTTTGGTAAGGAAATACAATTCAGTTATTTTCTCCTGTCTTTTGCAAAGTGTGCAGGTATTATCTACACAATCAGATGTTGCTACACACTCAGATGTTGCTACACACTCAGATGTTGCTACACACTCAGATGTTGCTACACACTCAGATGGTTGCTACACATTCAGATGTTGCTACACATTCAGATGTTGCTACACATTCAGATGTTGCTACACATTCAGATGTTGCTACACATTCAGATGTTGCTACACATTCAGATGTTGCTACACATTCAGATGTTGCTACACACTCAGATGTTGCTACACACTCAGATGTTGCTACACAATCAGATGGTTGCTACACACTCAGATGTTGCTACACACTCAGATGTTGCTACACACTCAGATGTTGCTACACATTTAGATGTTGCTACACACTCAGATGGCTGCAACACATTCAGATGTTGCTACACATTCAGATGTTGCTACACATTCAGATGTTGCTACACATTCAGATGTTGCTACACATTCAGATGTTGCTACACACTCAGATGTTGCTACACACTCAGATGGCTGCAACATTCAGATGTTGCTACACATTCAGATGTTGCTACACATTCAGATGTTGCTACACATTCAGATGTTGCTATACACTCAGATGGTTGCTACACACTCAGATGTTGCTACACACTCAGATGTTGCTACACACTCAGATGGCTGCTACACACTCAGATGGCTGCTACACACTTATTTCCCATAAGTTCTTCAGTTTTTTCAATGTGGATTCGTCTAACACTGCATTTTCAGCAACCCAACTGCCGTCTTAATCAATAGTCTACTGTATTTCCAACAGAGTGCAGTGTGAGTCCTGTGTGTGATGATGGCTATGGAGTGTGTAGAAGTTGGTGCTTCAAGGAAGAACGTGAAGTGACAGGAGGATGTGATGACTCAGACTGCAAGTGTTGCACAACTCGCCTGGCAACCTGTCCTGCTTCTTCCAACTGTTCTGGCATCTGTATAGACACCAGAAGATGCTTCTATCCTCTAGCAAACAATTTCTGTTCCGGCTCAGACTGTGTGTGTTGTAACAGTAAGTAGATGAATCAAATGTTCTTAAATAAAAGCACATAAGTTTTACACTGGTTTCATGCGTATTACTTTTATGTGTACTCACCTATATGTATGTAATTGGAGAGGTCTAGTCGCACCTCCTACTGCGAATCATGCTAGACCTGTCCTCAAATTCAATCATTCTCACTCATATTTTTAAAGCTTCACAAGCTTTTAACTTCAATGATTCCACTTAGCAGATTATTCTACTCATCTACAATTTTATTGCCTAATCCAGTGTATAACATTCATTTGAGAGAGATAGGATGTAGCTAAGGGTTGGCTATTATATTTCCTATCATTCTGTTTTCCACTTTCTGTAACTCTCGGAGTTTCTCTCTGCCTACACTACCCAAAAAATGTGTGTGTGTGTGTGTGTGTGTGTGTGTGTGTGTGTGTGTGTGTGTGTGTGTGTGTGTGTGTGTGTGTGTGTACTCACCTACTTGTGGTTGCAGGGGCCGATTCATAGCTCCTAGTCCCGCCTCTTCACTGATCACTAGTAGGTCCCTTCTTTCCTTACCCCATGAGCTTTATCAAACCTCGTTGTAAAACTATGTATGGTTCCTGCCTCCACTACATCACTTGCCAGATTTTTCCACTTCCTGATAACTCTATGACTAAAGAAATACTTCCTAACATCCATTTGATGCATTGCAGTGCCTTCCCTATTATACCTGCCTGGTTCTCCGGCTTTTGCACTAATCTCTTGTGAGGAACTGTGTCAAACACCTTCTTACTGTCCAAGAAATGCAGACTACCCACCCCTCTCTCTTTTGTCTTAGTGCTGACAATTTGTCATAGAACTCCAGTGTACCTGGAGTATACCTGACGAGACTTTCGGAGGTAAACGACCCTGCGGCCCGGTTTCAGACCAGACCTGGTGGTGGATCAGGGTCTAATCAACCAGGCTGTTACTGCTGGACGCACGCAAATTGAGAAACTCCTACTGACTCCTCCTGATCACCTACTGACTCCTCCTGCCTCTCCTTCTGACTCCTCCTGCTTCAACTACTGACTCCTCCTGCTTCTCCTACTGGCTCCTCCTGCCTTTCCTACTGGCTCCTCCTGCCTTTCCTACTGGCTCCTCCTGCCTCACGTATTGGCTCCTTCTCCCCACACCTACTGACTAATGCCACACCTACTGACTCCTGCCTCTCCTACTGACTCATCTTAACTCTCCTACTGACTTCTCCTGCCTCCCTACTGACTTCTGTCTCACCTACTGACTTCAGCCTCTCCTACTGATTCCTCCTGTCTCATCAACTGACTCCTCCTGCCTCATCTACTGACTCTTCCTGCCTCACCTACTGACTATTCGAGCCTCACCTACTGACTCATGCCTCACATACTGACTACAGCCTCACATACTGACTACTACTCCCTCACCTACTGACTCCTGCCTCACCTACTGACTCTCCCTGCCTCTCTTACTGACTACTGCGTCATTTACTGACTCCTACTGACTCTCCTACTGACTCCTTCCTCAGCTACTGACTTCTCCTGTCTCACCTAATAACTCCAGCCTCTCCTACTGACTCCTCCAACCTCACCTACTGACTCCTCCTGCCTCACCTACTGACTCCTGCAGCCTTTCCTATTGACTCCTCCAGCCTCACCTACTGATTTCTTCAGGTTCTCACACTGACTCCTGCTTCACCTACTGACTCCTCCTGCATCACATACTGACTCACCCTCCCTCACCTCCTGACTCCTCCCGCCTCACCTACTGACACCACTTGCCTCTCCTACTGACTCTTTCTGCCTCTCCTACTGACTCATTCTACCTCACCTGCCACTCATACTGACTCCTCCTGCCTCACCTACTGACTCCTTCAGCCTCACCTACTGACTCCTGCTGCCTCACCTACTGACTCCTTCTGCCTCACTTACTAGCTCCTCCAGCGTCTCCTACTGACTCTTACAGCCTCACCTACTGACTCCTGCATCTCCTACTGACTCCTCCTGCCTCACCAACTGACTCCTGCAACCTCTCCTACTGATGACTCATCAGCCTCACTTACTGACTTCTTCAGCCTCTACTACTAACTCCTGCCTCACCTACAGACTCATCCTGCCTCTCCTATCGACTCCTCCTGCCTCTCCTACTGACTACTCCTGCCTCTCCTACTGATACCTCGTGTCTCACGTACAGACTCCTCGTGTCTCACCTACGGACCCTTTCTGCCTCTCATACTGAATTCTTCTGCGTCACCTACCGACTTCATCTGCCTCACCTACTGACTCTTGCGTCACCTACTGACTCCTACTGCTACTGACTTCTGCATCATTTACTGAATCCGACTGATTCTCCTACTGCCTCCTGCCTCAGCTGCTGACTTATCCTGCCTCTCCTACTGACTCCTCCCGCCTCACCCATTGACTTCTGTCTCACCTACTGACTCCTGCAGCCTCTCCTACTGACTCCTCAGCCTCACTTACTGACTTCTTCAGACTCTCTTTCTGACTCCTACCTCACCTTCAGACTTCTTCTGCCTCTGCTACTGACTCCTTCTGCCTCTCCTACTGACTCATTCTACGACACCTACCACTCATACTGGCTCCTCCTGCCTCACCTACTGACTCCTGCAGCCTCTCCTACTGACTCCTCAGCCTCACTTACTGACTTATTCAGACTTTCTTTCTGACTCCTACCTCACCTACAGACTTCTTCTGCCTCTGCTACTGACTTATTCAGACTTTCTTTCTGACTCCTACCTCACCTACAGACTTCTTCTGCCTCTGCTACTGACTCCTTCTGCCTCTACTACTGACTCATTCTGCTTCACCTGCCATTCATACTGACTCCTCCTGCCTCACCTGCTGACTCCTGCCTCACCTACTAACTCCTCCTCCCTCAACTACTGAGTCCTTCCGACTCACATACTGACTCATCCTCCCTCACCTACTGACTCCTCTGCCTCACCTACTGACTCCTCCTGCCTCACATACTGACTCCACCTGCCTCACCTACTGGCTCCTCCAGCATCTCCTACTGACTCTTCGAGCCTCACCTACTGGCTCTTCCTGCCTCACCTACTGACTCCTGCAGCCTCTCCTACTGACTCCTCAGCCTCACTTACTAACTTCTTCAGACTCTCTTACTGACTCCTGCCTCACCTACAGACTTCTTCTGCCTCTGCTACTGACTCCTTCTGCCTCTCCTACTGACGCCTCGTGTCTCACCTACTGACTCCTTCTGCCTCTCCTACTGACTCATTCTACCACACCTACCACTCATACTGGCTCCTCCTGCCTCACCTACTGACTCCTTCTGCCTCACCTGCTAACTCCTCCTGCCTCTTCTACTGACTCCTGCCTCACCTAATGACTCCTCCTGCCTCTTCTGCTGACTCCTGCCTCAGCTAATGACTCATCCTGCCTCACCTACTGACTCCTCCTACCTAACCTGCTGTCTCCTCCTCCGTCGCCTACTGACTTTTGTGTCACTTACTAACTCCTACTGCCTCGCCTACTGACTTATGTCAGCCTCTCCTACTGACTCCTCCAGCCTCATGTACTGACTTATTCAGATTCTATTACTGACCTCTGCCTCACCTACTGACTCCTCCTTCCTCACCTACTTATTCCTCCTGGCTCTCCTACTGACTCCTGCCTCACCTACTGACTTCTCCTGCTTCTCCTACTGACTCCTGCCTCAGCTACTACTCATCCTGCCTCACCTACTGACTAATCCTACCTAAACTACTGACTCCTCCTCCGTCACCTACTCACTTCTGTCTCACCTACTGACTCGTCTTGCCTCTCCTATTGGCTCCTCCTGCCCCACTTACTGAATTCTATAGCCTCTCCTACTTACTCCAGCCTCACTTACTGACTCCTCATGCCTCACATACTATCTCATCCTGCTTCACCTACTGACTCTTTCTGCCTCACCTACTGACTCTTGCGTCACCTACTGACTCCTCCTGCTACTGACTTCTGCATCATTTACTGATTCCTACTGATTCTCCTACTGACTCCTGCCTCAGCTACTGACTTATCGTGCCTCTCCTACTGACTCCTCCCGCCTCACCCATTGACTTCTGTGTCACCTACTGACTCCTGTTTCTCCTACTGACTTCTCCTGCGTCTCCTACTGACTCCTCCTGTCTCACCTAATGACTTCTCCTGCCTCTCCTACTGACTCATGCCTTATCTACTGACTCCTCCGGCCTCACATACTGACTCATCCTCCCTCATCTACTGACATCTCCTGCCTCACTTACTGACTCCTCCTGCCTCATCTACTGGCTCCTCCAGCCTCTCCTGCTGACTCCTCCAGCCTCACCTACTGACTCCTCTTGCATCTCCTACTGACTCCTCCTGCTTCACCTACTGACTCCTCCAACATCTACTGACTCCTCCAGCCTCACCTACTGACTTCTTCAGACTCTCCTACTGACTCCTGCCCTACCTCCTGGCTCCTCTTGCCTCACCTACTGACTCCTCTTGCCTCTCCTACTGACTCATCCTGCCTCTCCTACTGATTCCTTCTGCCTCTCTTACTGACTTCTGCCTCATCTTCTGACTCCTCCTGCCTCTCCTACTGACTTTTCCTGTCTCACCTACTGACGTCTACCTCACCTACTGACTCCTGCCTCTCATACTGACTCCTGCCACACCTACTGACTCCTCCTGTCATATCTACTGACTCCTCCTGCCTCTCCTACTGACTCCTGCCTCTCATACTGACTCCTGCCTCACCTACTGCCTCCTCCAGTCTCACCTGCTGACTCCTCTTGCCTCACCTACTGACTCCTCCTGTCTCACCTACTGACTCCTCTTGCCTCTCCTACTGAGCCGTCCTGGCTCACCTACGGACTATTCCTGCCTCTCCTACTGACTCCTCCTGCCTCTCCTACTGACTCCTGCCTCTCATACTGACTCCTGCCACACCTACTGCCTCCTCCAGTCTCACCTACTGCCTCCTCATGCTTCACCTACTGCCTCCTCATGCCTCGCCTACTGCCTCCTCATGCCTCACCTACTGCCTCCTCATGCCTCTCCTACTGACTCCTCCCGACTCACCGATTGACTTTTGTCAAGCCTACTTACTTCTGTTTCTCCTACTGACTTCTCCTGCGTCTCCTAATTACTCCTCCTGTCTCACCTAATGACTCCTCCTGCCTCACCTACTAACTCCACCTGCCTCTCCTACTGATTCCTGCCTCTCCTACTACTCCTCCTTCCTTTCCTATTGACTCACTATCGCTCACCTACTGATTCCTCCTCCCCCAGCTACTGACTCCTCCTGCCTCTCCTACTGACTCCTGCCTCACCTACTGACTCCTCCTGCCTCTCTTACTGACTCCTCCTGCCTCACCTACTGAGCCCTCCTGCCTCACCTTCCGACTCCTTCAGGCTCACCCCCTTTTTCACCTACCGAGTTCTCCTGCCTGTCCTGCTGACTCCTGCCTCACCTACTGACTCTTTCTGCCTCACACAGTGACTCCTCCTCCTTCACCTACTGACTCCTCCTGCCTCTCCTATTGACTACTGCCTGACCTACTGACTCCTGCCTCTCCTTCTGACTCCTGCCTCTCCTTCTGAATTCTCCTGCCAATCCTGCTGACTCCTACCTCACCTACTGACTCCTGCCCCTCCTACTGACTCTTGCTTCACCTACTGACTTCTCCTGCCTGTCCTGCTGACTCCTTCTGCTTCTCCTTCTGACTCCTGTCTCACGTACTGACTTCTCCTGCCTCTCCTACTGACTCCTGCTTTACCTACTGACGTTTCCTGCCTGTCCTACTGAATCGTGCCTCATCTACTGACTCCTCCTGCCTCTCCTTCTGACTCCTGCCTCACCTACTCACTTCTCCTGCCTCTCCTTCTGACTCCTGCCTCAGGTACTGACTCTTTCTGCCTCTTCTACTGACTCCTGCCTCACATACTGACTCCTCCTGCCTCTTCTTCTGACTCCTGCCTCACCTACTGGCTTCTCCTTCCTGTCCTGCTGATTCCTGCCTAACCTCCTGACTCCTTCTGCCTCTCCTTCTGACTCCTGCCTCACGTACTGACTTCTCCTGCCTCTCCTACTAACTCCTGCTTTACCTACTGACTTTCCCTGCCTGTCCTACTGAATCGTGCCTCATCTACTGACTCCTCCTGCCTCTCCTTCTGACTCCTGCCTCACCTACTCACTTCTCCTGCCTCTCCTTCTGACTCCTGCCTCAGGTACTGACTCCTTCTGCCTCTTCTACTGACTCCTGCCTCACATACTGACTCCTCCTGCCTCTTCTTCTGACTCCTGCCTCACCTACTGGCTTCTCCTTCCTGTCCTGCTGATTCCTGCCTAACCTCCTGACTCCTTCTGCCTCTCCTTCTGACTCCTGACTCACGTACTGACTCCTTCTGCCTCTCCTTCTGACTCCTGACTCACCTACTCACTTCTCCTGCCTGTCCTACTGACTCCTGCCTCACCTACTCACTTCTCCTGCCTGTCCTACTGACTCCTGCCTCTCCTACTCACTTCTCTTGCCTGTCCTACTGTCTCCTGCCTCTCCTACTCACTTCTCTTGCCTGTCCTACTGTCTCCTGCCTCTCCTACTCACTTCTTCTGCCTGTCCTACTGACTCCTGCCTCACCTACTCACTTCTCCTGCCTGTCCTACTGACTCCTGCCTCACCTACTCACTTCTCCTGCCTGTCCTACTGACTCCTGCCTCACCTACTCACTTCTCCTGCCTGTCCTACTGACTCCTGCCTCATCTACTGACTCCTTTACGTCTCGTTCAGACATGTTTTACCTGGCGCGTCAACAAGTGACTATTATTCACTGTAAAAACATCGACTTACAATCGGGTTTTCACCAAAATGTTGCCAGATTCTTAAACTATTTCTCTCTAAACTAAACCTTTTTTCATATTTTCCTATTTATTTCGTTACTCTGAGACTCTTATCAGTTCAACAACCTCTAATCTTTCCTGCAAGATTATTATCATAATATTAAAACACATATACAATATTCTGGCTCCTCCCGGAATGTCACTGTAAGTTCCCTCTGTATTTAACTGAAGAAGTCTTCTGTGTAGGCGAAACATTTCGAAAATAAATATAGCAAAATGTTCTACATGTCTTTGATTCTTGATACTTAAGATTTTCTAGAAGCTTTCCATCGCGTTTTTTTTTTACTCTCTTTCCTCTAACATTTTCATTATAACGATTTCCTAACATTTTTACCGTTTTCATTATAATGTCTTTATTACAGGTTTACTGTCTTCACTATGACTTTTTCATTATAACGGTCTTCATAATAGATTTACGGTCTTCGTTATAAGGTGTCAATTACAGGCTTGTTACTGTCTTCCCTGTAGATCTTAAAGTATATTCATCTACTGTCGTGATTATTAGTAATACATTCCAAGGTCATTATAAAACTTGTATTAGTTACACTAATCCTGGGTAATGAGATGTCATCAAATATTGATTTAAGAGAAGAACTTGAGTTGCTAGTATCAGTAACTCCTGACCAGCGTTAAGGCAACTCCAGTGAAGGGAAAACAACGTATATTATTGTTGTTTGAGAGTCTTTAGATTTTCGCACATGTCAAATTTATGTCTAGTATAGTTTATATTTTATGCTGGAGTGTTCACCAAGATGTCTCATATATGTCTGGTTTTTCTAAACCCTGATATCCTCTACGTAGCTGCTATTTACCTTAGTCTGTCTTCTTCTAACTCCAGGTCATATGTCTGTTATCTTCAGTTTTCTATGTGTCAAATACCCGCTTCTACAACATGCATTATATTCTCTTATTGTCATAAATACCAGAAAAATGACACAAAGCATAACATTGCTGCTGTAACTATACCACCAACATAGATACCCTTATGATCCTATACCAAAAACAGTAATTTCCTCCTTAAACTACATAACTCTGCTCCTGTAACTACTCCACCAATATAAATTTTCTTCTGTAATTATGCCACCAGCATTGTTCCTCTCATGTAACACTAATATAAGAATCTGTGGAAAAGGATCCTTGTTTAGACAGAAGAGTGAGTCAAACATGTTGGACAGTATACCTGTTATATAATTTCTTTATGCTCCTTGTCCTTTCACGTAACAGATGATCATATGGTGGATATTAATCTTCCAGCACCTTGTCCGTCTGTCAACCATCCAGTCAGTAGGAATTTATGTATTCTTGATCTCTAATACCAATGTAGGATAGAAACAGAATGGAAACAGAGTGAGAAGAACTTCAGAGAGCAGGAAAAAAATCATTAGGTACAATAAAGAGAAGCCGAAGGAGTGGCAATAGGAGGAAAAACACAGCCTCAAGAAATCTCTCAAGACTCACCAAGTGTCCATCTCTTAGAAGACCCAATTACAAGTTCACCTATGCTTCCCCAGCACTAGTAATATCCATTACACTTTCCACATCTCTTTATCTATAACCCTAAACCTTCCGTGTAACAAGATAGACAAGAACCCCAGCCTTTTGATTCACAGACACAAATTTGGTTCACAAACACAAATTTGGTTCACAAACACAAATTTGGTTCACAAACACAAATTTGGTTCACAAACACAAATTTGGTTCACAAACACAAATTTGGTTCACAAACATAAATATGGTTCACAAACACAAATTTGGTTCACAAACACAAATTTGGTTCACAAACACAAATTTGGTTCACAAACACAAATTTGGTTCACAAACACAAATTTGGTTCACAAACACAAATATGGTTCACAAACACAAATATGGTTCACAAACATAAATATGGTTCACAAACACAAATATGGTTCACAAACATAAATATGGTTCACAAACACAAATATGGTTCACAAACATAAATATGGTTCACAAACACAAATTTGGTTCACAGACACAAATTTGGTTCACAACCACAAATTTGGTTCACAAACACAAATGACTTATCAAAGAAAAAGTGATGAACTGAAAGACCGTAATTGATAACAATTATCTAATTCCCTACAGAACATTAAAATAAGAAATAAAAGAGGAAACAGAAGATAGGAAGTTTTGAGGAGATGAGAGTAATATACAGAAATTAGTTACATGACTACACAACGAACAGAAGCGAAACTGATGTTCTTAAAGTGATTGATAGTCTAACCACTCGACTACTTCTGAAGAAGAACAGAAGGATAACACAAAGTATAACTTTGATCATGCCTTAGGGTGAAAGAAAAGGCATTTTGATAATAATAACACTCGCTGGAGGAATTTGTTTTGTCTATAACTAAGATATACTAGACTTTGTGAGGGAGTCTGTGTAGAGTTAGAAGAGAGTTCTTGAGTTTACCAGAAAGTTGTGAGTCAGAAGTGAACTTTCTAGTGTCAAATAATTCTCAAGCGCCAGGAGAGTTTCTGAAGAGCAAGAAACTTCTAGAGGGAGTTAGAAGAAAGTTCTCAATAATAAAATTAATATAAAAGCAAAGCAATCACTCTACTAATATTCCTTATTTTTTCTAGCACTCGTAATATAAATTGAATGAGAGTTCATCTAAATTGTGCAAATATTTATTAAAAATGTTGATAAAACTGGTAATAGTATAAACATTATATTCAACAGAATGTAATGCACAGCCTTTCTGTGATGATGGTAATGGTGTGTGCAGAGAATGGTGCCATAGTGATGAACGGGAGATGGAGGGAGGCTGCAGTGTCTCTGGTTGCAAATGTTGCACACTACGTGAGGTTACATGTAACATCTCTATGCAGTGCCCAGGAATATGCATGGACTCCAGGATGTGTACAAAGCCTTTGATTAATTCCCATTGTTCAGGCAGTGACTGTATTTGTTGTGACAGTAAGTAATTCATCCTGTTGTTACATATAACATAATCAAGTACCAATCAATCACAATTAAATTCTAAGTCTATCTTTCACACTGTAGCGCAGTAACTAATATATACACCAAAGATTAGGAGTAATTACAGTAAATAAAAATTTGAAGGTTGAGACACTTATGCAGCATATGGGAATCTTTATTCAGGAAACGTTTCGCCACACAGTGGCTTCATCAGTCCAATACAAAGAGGAAGGCGTAAGGAGAGGAGGAGTATGAGGTAATCAGTCCCTCAGCCTGGAGTCGATGTGTTCAGTCCATCAATCTTGTAGAATGTACAGCATAGGGCCGTAGACGTGGCTTATATACTGTAGTGAGGTGACGTGAAGCAGGTGGAGGCGGGGTCATAGTGGTACCATCCACTAGTCGAAGTAGTGAGGTGAGGTGAAGCAGGCGGAGGCGGGGTCATAGTGGTACCATCCACTAGTCGAAGTAGTGAGGTGAGGCGAAGCAGGCGGAGGCGGGGTCATAGTGGTACCATCCACTAGTCGAAGTAGTGAGGTGAGGCGAAGCAGGCGGAGGCGGGGTCATAGTGGTACCATCCACTAGTCGAAGTAGGTCTTCGTCCAAAGGTTGAACAAGTGTTGAAGAATTCTTTGTAACAAGATCCCGTGATGCTGCAGTGTCTCACAGTTGTGATGAATGGTTTGAAAAACATTGCAATTGAATACAACTTACAAATGAAATATTCCTGAGTTTCCTGAGAAAGAACAATCATTTTACAGCACTAATTTCTGCAATGAAACTTGATGAAATAATTTCTATCCTCCTTGATGCATAGATTTACTTTGCATGTGGCACAGGAAAATGAGGATGTGGCATGATTATTCTTTTTACTGCAATACTTGCAATACGTTTCTTCTTCTTGTTTAATTTCTGCTTTTTGACTGGTGGCCCAGCTTCCTCCTCCTCATCTGTTGACACCTCTGCATCCGGTGGCAAGTATTCATCATCAGTGTCCACCAATTCCAGGTCACCTGGCTCTTGATCTGAGTCACTTTCGTCCCAAACACAGACAAATGTCGACTTATCCTTGGAGGACTCACCATAGAACAATTTCTGATTGGTCTGGAAGGACAATAAAAATGTTCTGTACGCACCCAGACCATTACTGAATTCATATATACACTATCAAATTTTATGGAAATATTTATATACTGAAACCTGCCCGTTTACCTGGAGTTTACCTGGAGAGAGTTTCGGGGGTCAACGCCCCCGCGGCCCGGTCTGTGACCAGGCCTCCTGGTGGATCAGCGCCTGATCAACCAGGCTGTTGCTGCTGGCTGCACGCAAACCAACGTACGAGCCACAGCCCGGCTGATCCGGAACTGACTTTAGGTGCTTGTCCAGTGCCAGCTTGAAGACTGCCAGGGGTCTGTTGGTAATCCCCCTTATGTGTGCTGGGAGGCAGTTGAACAGTCTCGGGCCCCTGACACTTATTGTATGGTCTCTTAACGTGCTAGTGACACCCCTGCTTTTCATTGGGGGGATGGTACATCGTCTGCCAAGTCTTTTGCTTTCGTAGTGAGTGATTTTCGTGTGCAAGTTCGGTACTAGTCCCTCTAGGATTTTCCAGGTGTATATAATCATGTATCTCTCCCTCCTGCGTTCCAGGGAATACAGGTTTAGAAACCTCAAGCGCTCCCAGTAATTGAGGTGTTTTATCTCCGTTATGCGCGCCGTGAAAGTTCTCTGTACATTTTCTAGGTCGGCAATTTCACCTGCCTTGAAAGGTGCTGTTAGAGTGCAGCAATATTCCAGCCTAGATAGAACAAGTGACCTGAAGAGTGTCATCATGGGCTTGGCCTCCCTAGTTTTGAAGGTTCTCATTATCCATCCTGTCATTTTTCTAGCAGATGCGATTGATACAATGTTATGGTCCTTGAAGGTGAGATCCTCCGACATAATCACTCCCAGGTCTTTGACGTTGGTGTTTCGCTCTATTTCGTGGCCAGAATTTGTTTTGTACTCTGATGAAGATTTAATTTCCTCATGTTTACCATATCTGAGTAATTGAAATTTCTCATCGTTGAACTTCATATTGTTTTCTGCAGCCCACTGAAAGATTTGGTTGATGTCCGCCTGGAGCCTTGCAGTGTCTGCAATGGAAGACACTGTCATGCAGATTCGGGTGTCATCTGCAAAGGAAGACACGGTGCTGTGGCTGACATCCTTGTCTATGTCGGATATGAGGATGAGGAACAAGATGGGAGCTAGTACTGTGCCTTGTGGAACAGAGCTTTTCACCGTAGCTGCCTCGGACTTTACTCTGTTGACGACTACTCTCTGTGTTCTGTTAGTGAGGAAATTATAGATCCATCGACCGACTTTTCCTGTTATTCCTTTAGCGCGCATTTTGTGCGCTATTACGCCATGGTCACACTTGTCGAAGGCTTTTGCAAAGTCTGTATATATTACATCTGCATTCTTTTTGTCTTCTAGTGCATTTAGGACCTTGTCGTAGTGATCCAGTAGCTGAGACAGACAGGAGCGACCTGTTCTAAACCCATGTTGCCCTGGGTTGTGTAACTGATGGGTTTCTAGATGGGTGGTGATCTTGCTTCTTAGGACCCTTTCAAAGATTTTTATGATATGGGATGTTAGTGCTATTGGTCTGTAGTTCTTTGCTGTTGCTTTACTGCCCCCTTTGTGGAGTGGGGCTATGTCTGTTGTTTTTAGTAACTGAGGGACGACCCCCGTGTCCATGCTCCCTCTCCATAGGATGGAAAAGGCTCGTGATAGGGGCTTCTTGCAGTTCTTGATGAACACAGAGTTCCATGAGTCTGGCCCTGGGGCAGAGTGCATGGGCATGTCATTTATCGCCTGTTCGAAGTCATTTGGCGTCAGGATAACATCGGATAGGCTTGTGTTAATCAAATTTTGTGGCTCTCTCATAAAAAATTCATTTTGATCTTCGACTCTCAGTCTGGTTAGCGGCTTGCTAAAAACTGAGTCATATTGGGACTTGAGTAGCTCACTCATTTCCTTGCTGTCATCTGTGTAGGACCCATCTTGTTTAAGTAGGGGCCCAATACTGGGCGTTGTTCTCGATTTTGATTTGGCATAGGAGAAGAAATACTTTGGGTTTCTTTCGATTTCATTTATAGCTTTTAGTTCTTCCCGCGATTCCTGACTCCTAAAGGATTCTTTTAGCTTAAGTTCGATGCTTGCTATTTCTCTGACCAGTGTCTCCCTGCGCATTTCAGATATATTGACCTCTTTTAGCCGCTCTGTTATTCTTTTCCGTCGCCTGTAAAGGGAGCGCCTGTCTCTTTCTATTTTACATCTACTCCTCCTTTTTCTTAGAGGAATATGCCTTGTGCATACATCGAGTGCCACCGAGTTAATCTGTTCTAGGCATAAGTTTGGGTCTGTGTTGCTTAGTATATCTTCCCAGCTTATATCGGTTAGGACTTGGTTTACTTGGTCCCACTTTATGTTTTTGTTATTGAAGTTGAATTTGGTGAATGCTCCCTCGTGACTAGTCTCATTTTGTCGGTCTGGGGCTCCTCGCATACATGTCTGAACCTCAATTATGTTGTGATCTGAGTATATTGTTTTTGATATGGTGACATTTCTTATCAGATCATCATTGTTAGTGAATATGAGGTCTAGTGTATTCTCCAGTCTAGTAGGCTCTATTATTTGCTGGTTTAAATTGAATTTTGTGCAGAGATTTAAAAGCTCGTGTGAGTGTGAGTTTTCATCAGAGCTGCCTCCTGGTGTTATTACTGCAACAATATTATTTGCTATATTCCTCCATTTTAGGTGCCTTAAGTTGAAATCCCCCAGGAGCAAGATGTTGGGTGCAGGAGCTGGAAGATTTTCCAGACAGTGGTCAATTTTTAACAGCTGTTCCTGGAATTGCTGGGATGTTGCATCCGGGGGCTTGTAGACTACCACAATGACTAGGTTTTGGTTCTCGACCTTTACTGCTAAAACTTCCACTACGTCATTTGAGGCATTAAGCAGTTCTGTGCAAACAAGTGACTCTGCAATGTACAGGCCAACCCCCCCCCCTTTTGCCTGTTCACTCTGTCACATCTGTATAGGTTGTAACCTGGGATCCATATTTCATTGTCCAAGTGATCCTTTATGTGGGTCTCAGTGAAAGCCGCGAACATTGCCTTTGCCTCTGCAAGCAGTCCACGGATGAAAGGTATTTTGTTGTTTGTTGCTGGCTTTAGACCCTGTATATTTGCAAAGAAGAATGTTATCGGACTGGTGGTATTGTTGGTACTGGGGGG
The DNA here is from genome assembly GCF_038502225.1 of Cherax quadricarinatus. Lineage (NCBI taxonomy): Eukaryota > Metazoa > Arthropoda > Malacostraca > Decapoda > Parastacidae > Cherax > Cherax quadricarinatus. The sequence continues at coordinate 83,755 of NW_027195602.1, forward strand.
GGATTTTTTTTCCGGCATTAGTATCTGTATCTGTTGGTTTGGAGTGGAGGCCATCGACTGTGGTTCCACTCCAGGAATGACTGGATTTGGTGTACGATTTCTGCCATTTCCTGCCAGTTTTTTTTCCTTCCTGGCACTAAAAAACCTCTCCCTCTTGAGTGGCTGTGGCTACCCAGGTTTTCCCATGGCCTGGATGTTTTGTATCTTTTTGTCCCCTTTAGATGGTATGCCTGGCAATTTAAGTTATAGCACAGTCTTTCCTGTACTGAAGAGGTACACATTTCAGGGTGAAAAAGCTTACAGGAAGGGAGTTTGCATTTTCCTGTTGTCATATGGGCATGGCATTTTCTAGGGTGGTCATAGTTGCTATCACCTAAACAGGCAGATCCAAGTGTACTCAGACCTCTTTTGTTGCACTTTTTTCATTTGCATGGTGCACTCTTATTATGCTTCACAACGTCTTTATATATAAATATATATATATATATATATATATATATATATATATATATATATATATATATATATATATATATATATATATATATATATATATATATATATATATATATATATATATATATATATATATATATATATATATATATATATATATATATATATATATATATATATATATATATATATCAAAATATAGGTAAACTATTCATTTACACACTAGACACACAAATCAGTACTTACCGACATTGTAGAGGATGAAATGCAAGAGTATATGAGGAGCACTCGACAAAAGAAACGAGTATGGGCGACGCCAAGCTAGAACTTTGCTTTCTCGACCAATGGGAAGCAAGGAGGCGCCATCGCCACTTAGCTGGAGCGACTCAGGGAAGGCTTGTGATTGGTCAGAAATAGAGAATGGGAACCCAGATGCACTGGGAGAGTAGGAGGACATGAGCAAAAGCCACGTGTTCAGGTGTGAGTACACTAGGACCTGCCAGGTAAAGTGTCAGTGCCTTGACCTAGTAAGGTCAGACACGTCACTTAAGGGATTAGCACTGCGTCCAGCCTAGTAGCTAGTCAGGTCCATTTCACACCCACCCACACCCACTCATAAGATCATAAGAACATAAGAAAGAAGGAACACTGCAGCAGAACCACTGACCCACACGAAGCAGGTCCATGTTCCCATCCAGATTAGCTCAGTGACCCACCTAATCAAGTCATTTCCACTTAAGGAAGGAGCACTGCATCAGACCTAGTAGCACAAGCTAGTCAGGTCCAACTCACACCCACCAACACCCACTCATGTATTTATCTAACCTATTTTTAAAACTACACAACGTTTTAGCCTCTATAACTGTACTGGGGAGTTTGTTTCACTCATCCACAACTCTATTACCAAACCAGTGTTTTCCTATATCCTTCCTGAATCTGAATTTTTCCAACTTGAAACTATTGCTGTGAGTCCTGTCTTGGCCAGAAATTTTCAGCACGCTATTTACATCCCCTTTATTTATTCCTGTTTTCCATTTATACACCTCGATCATATGCTCCCTAATTCTACGCCTTTCGAGACAATGGAGATTCAAGGCCCTCAGTCTATCCTCATAAGAAAGATTTCTGATACATGGGATCAACTTTGTCTACCTCGTCTGTACGTTTTCCAGAGCATTTATATCCATTCTGTAATACGGTGACCAGAACTGAGCAGCATAGTCTAAATGGGGCCTAACCAAGGATATATAGAGTTGAAGAACAACCTGAGGGCTTCTATTATTTGTATTTCTAGATATGAAACCAAGGATTCTGTTAGCTTCATTGTGAACACTAATGCACTGTTGTCTTGGTTTTAGATTACTGCTAACTAGAACTCCTAAATCCTTTTTGCAATCAATAGTATTAACATAAGAACATAAGAAACATAAGAAAGGAGGAACACTGCAGGAGGCCTGTTGGCCCATACTAGGCAGGTCCTTTACAATTCATCCCACTAACAAAACATTTGCCCAACCCAATTTTCAATGCCACCCAAGAAATAAGCTCTGATGTGAAAGTCCCACTCAAATCCAATCCCTCCCACTCATATACTTATCCAACCTAAATTTGAAACTACCCAAAGTCCCAGCCTCAATAACCCAACTAGGTAGACTGTTCCACTCATCAACTACCCTATTTCCAAACCAATACTTTCCTATGTCGTTTCTAAATCTAAACTTATCTAATTTAAATCCATTACTGCGGGTTCTCTCTTGGAGAGACATCCTCAAGACCTTATTAATATCCCCTTTATTAATACCTATCTTCCACTTATACACTTCGATCAGGTCTCCCCTCATTCTTCGTCTAACAAGTGAATGTAACTTAAGAGTCTTCAATCTTTCTTCATAAGGAAGATTTCTAATGCTATGTATTAATTTAGTCATCCTACGCTGAATGTTTTCTAACGAATTTATGTCCATTCTGTAATATGGAGACCAGAACTGAGCTGCAAAATCTAGGTGAGGCCTTACTAATGATGTATAAAGCTGCAGTATGACCTCTGGACTTCTGTTGCTTACACTTCTTGATATAAATCCCAGTAATCTATTTGCCTTATTACGTACGCTTAGGCACTGCTGTCTTGGTTTAAGGTTGCTGCTCACCATAACCCCCAAGTCCTTTTCGCAATCTGTATGGCTAAGTTCTACATCATTTAACTTATAAGTACTAGGGTTATGGGCACTCCCAAGCTTCAGAACCTTGCATTTATCTACATTGAACTGCATCTGCCACTTTTCTGACCAAGAATAGAGTTTGTTTAAATCCTCCTGAAGTTCCATAACATCTACGTTTGAATCAATTATCCTACCTATCTTTGTGTCATCGGCGAATTTGCTCATATCACTAGTAATTCCCTCATCAAGATCATTGATATATATTATAAACAACAACGGGCCCAAGACTGATCCCTGTGGAACGCCACTTGTTACAGATCCCCACTCGGATTTAACCCCATTTATGGACACTCTCTGCTTCCTGTCAGTGAGCCATGACTCGATCCACGAGAGCACTTTTCCCCCAATGCCATGAGCTGCCACTTTCTTTAACAGTCTATGGTGTGGAACTCTATCAAAAGCCTTACTAAAATCTAAGTAAATAATATCAAATTCTTTATCGTGGTCAACAGCCTCAAAAGCTTTACTGAAGAAAGTTAATAAATTAGTTAGACAAGACCGGCCTCTTGTGAATCCATGCTGAGTATCATTAATCAAGCTATGCTTATCGAGATGACTTCTTATAATCTCAGCTATAATTGACTCTAGTAATTTGCCTACAATTGAGGTCAGGCTTTTTGGGCGGTAATTTGACGGTAACGACTTGTCCCCTGTTTTAAAAATAGAAATTACATTAGCCATCTTCCACATATCAGACACTACACCTGTTTGAAGAGATAAATTAAAAATATTAGTTAATAGTTCACAGACTTCCATTTTGCATTCCTTAAGAACCCTTGAAAAAAACTCATCAGGACCCGGCGACTTATTTTGCTTCAGTCTGTCTATCTGCTTCACAACCATTTCACTAGTGACTGTGATGTTACATAATATATCTTCTTCTAGCCCACTATAAAAATTAATTACTGGAATATTGTTAGTGTCTTCCTGTGTAAAAACTGAGAGAAAATAATTATTAAAAATCGAGCACATTTCATTCTCTTTGTCAGTAAGGTGCCCATAGTTATTTTTAAGGGGACCTATCTTATCTCTAACTTTTGTTCTATAGACCTGGAAAAATCTTTTTGGGTTAGTTTTAGAATCCCTAGCAACTTTAATTTCATAGTCCCTTTTAGCTTTTCTTATCCCCTTTTTAATGTCCCTCTTAATGTCAATATACTGATTCATAAGATGACCCTCACCTCTTTTGATACGCCTATAAATTCCTTTCTTATGCCCTAGTAGATATTTGAGCCTATTATTCATCCATTTTGGGTCATTTCTATTTGATCTAATTTCTTTATATGGGATAAACGTTCTTTGAGCAGCATGTATAGTGTTCAGAAAACTGTCAAATTGATAGCTCACTTCGTTACCCCAGTCAACAGATGATAAGTGTTCTCTAAGCCCATCGTAATCTGCTAAGCGAAAATCTGGGACTGTTACTGAGTTATCGCTACTATCGTACTTCCATTCAATGCTAAATGTAATTGATTTGTGGTCGCTAGCACCCAGTTCCTCTGAAATTTCTAAATTATTAACAAGGGATTCATTGTTTGCCAGAACTAAGTCAAGCAGGTTATTTCCCCTTGTAGGTTCTGTCACAAACTGCTTTAAAAAACAATCCTGAACTACTTCTAAGAAGTCGTATGATTCTAAATTCCCAGTCAAGAAATTCCAATCAATATGACTAAAGTTAAAGTCTCCTAGAATTACTACATTATCGTGCATTGTGGCCTTAACAGTTTCCTCCCATAGTAGTCTCCCTTGGCCCCTATCTAAGTTTGGGGGACGGTATATCACTCCTAAAATCAGTTTTTCATGCCCCTCTGAAAATTCTATCCAAACAGACTCTGTATGTGTTACTTCAGACTTAATACCCGTTTTTATGCAACAGTTCAAGCGATCTCGGACATACAATGCCACCCCACCCCCCTTCCCGATACTTCTATCTACTTGGAACAATTTAAAACCCTGAATATGACATTCTGTAGGCATGTCCCGACTTTTTGAAATAAACCACGTCTCAGTTAAGGGAAATACATCAATGTTACCTGCACTAGCAACTAATCTCAACTCTTCCATCTTATTCCTAGCACTACGGCAATTAGTATAATAAACATTGAAAGACTCTCCTTTCTCATTACCTTTCCTGCTCATTTCTGTTTTTCTACTAAACCTATTACTGTCCTTATCACCCAAAGTCCCTGGCTTTTCAATATCTACCTCGTTCTGCTTATTACTAGTTCCCCTAGAACTCGTAATATTACTACACTGGGACTTCACTGTTTTCCTGCCAAAGCCCATGCCACTAACTATTCCTAGTTTAAAGTCTTAACTGCTCCCTGCACTGCAGTTGCCAGTGCTACCACCCCAGACCTAGATAAGTGAATCCCATCCCTGGCATACATGTCACTTCTGCCATAGAAGAGGTCCCAGTTGTCAATGAATGTTACCGCATTTTCCTTACAGTATTTGTCCAGCCAGCAATTGACACCAATTGCCCTGGACAACCATTCATTTCCAACTCCTCTCCTTGGCAAAATACCACATATGACAGGGTTCCCACCCTTACTCCTAATTATTTCTATTGCTGACCTATACCTGCTAATCAGGTCTTCACTCCTATGTCTGCCAACATCGTTGCCTCCAGCACTGAGACAGATAATAGGATTGCTCCCATTACCTCTCATGATGTCATCCAGACAGCTAACAATATCCTCCATCCCAGCCCCAGGAAAGCAAACTCTCTGTCTCCTACTCCTGTCCTTCAAGCAGAACGCCCTATCCATATACCTAACTTGGCTATCCCCAACAACAACAATATTCTTACCTTCCTTGGTGTCGTTCATCGTGATGTTCCCAGTAGTCGACTCACATTCGTCGGGTAGCACTGAGAATGTATTAGATGTTTCCACAACAGTTTCCACGGCAGTCTCTTTCTTCTTCATAGTTTCTACCTTTCCATTCGTCTTCTTGATCGTCAACTTCGTTCCCTGCTGTCCAGCCACTGACCAGTTTCCCTTCTTGACCTGAGGACTCAAAACAGGAGGTCTACTACGAATCTTCTTGTTTTCCTCGGTCAGTCGCCGAATCTCCAACTTCGCCATCCTCAATTCTTCCTTAAGCTGTTGGTAAAGTTGCTCGATGGAGGGCATCTTGCTTCAATTCGTAGAGAGCGCGCAAACAGGTCTTCACAGAGCTAAGTACACGTCACCACTGCGCAAAAGCCAACTCAATCAGGAGCTACTGCGCAGCATGTCCTCACGGCCCAATAGCGATGCGAACAATTAAGATCTACATTATTTAATTTATATGTGGCATGGTTATTTTCCTGTCCAACATTTAGCCCTTTGCATTTGTCTATATTAAACTTCATCTGCCACTTATCAGACCATTGCATCAGTCTATTCCAATCATCCTGGAGTGCTCTAGTGCTCTCATTAGAATGAACTGGACGGCCTATTTTGTTGTCATCAGCAAATTTGCTTATGTCGTTATTTATTCCCTCATCCATGTCGTTTATCTAAATTGTGAACAACAATGGGTCCAACACTGACCCTGCAGAACACCGCTTGTGACGTGCCCCCATTCTGATTTCTCCCCATTTACACAAACTCTCTGCTGCCTTTTTGCCAGCCATGCCTCTACCCAGGAAAAAATTTCTTCTATTCCGTGTGCCTTAAGTTTCCTCAATAGCCTCTGATGTGGAATTATATCAAAAGCCTTACTGAAGTCCATATACACAATATCATATTCATTATGATGATCTACTTCCTCAAGCACCTTAGTGAAAAAAGTTAGTAAATTCATAAGACAGGAACGTCCCTTTGTAAAACCGTGTTGAGATTCATTAATCAATTTATGCCTATCAAGATGGCTTCGAATTGCTTTGGCAATTATTGATTCCATAAATTTTCCCACTGTGGAAATAAGGCTTATTGGTCTATAGTTCGAAGCTAAGGACCTGTCACCTGCCTTGTAAACAGGTATAACATTTGCAATTTTCCACTTATCTGGCATTATGCCAGTTTGTAGTGATATGTTGAAAAGATTAGCCAAAGGTATACTAAGTTCTTCTTTACATTCCTTTAACACCCTTGCAAACAGTTCATCAGGGCCTAGGAATTTGTTAGGTTTTAATTTCTCTATTAAAGTTACCACAATCGTGCATAGTTTATTATCGTCCTGTTCTACATAATCTATTATTTCAGGAATTTCGCTAGTAATTTTCTGGGTAAAAATTGAGAGGAAGTAGGTATTGAAAATTTCACACATATCATTATCACTGTCAGTGATCTGACCAGAGTTACTCTTAATTGGGCCTATCTTGTCCCTAATCTTACTTCTGTATACCTGAATGAACCCTTTTGGGTTAGTCTTCAAATCCCTTGCGACCTTAGCCTCATAATCCCTTTTTGCTTTTCTTATTCCTTTTTTTTTCTATCTTTAATTGAATATAATGAATTCCTAACTGCCCATCCCCCTGTTTTGATACCCCTGTATGTGCCTCTCTTTTTACCAATGAGATGTTTTAATCTATTGTTCATCCATTTGGGATCATTCTTGTTAGATCTAATTTCCCTACTCGGAACAAAAGTTGTCTGGGCAACTTGAACTATGCTCTGAAAAACGTCATATTGGCAACCAAGATTACCTACCTGACCCATAGTCAGGTTATTCCAATTTAGCCCACCTTGGTAATTTTTCAGTCCCATGAAATCGGCCAAGCAAAAATCTGGGACATAGATTTGATTGCAGTTATCTGGGTAATTCGATAATATATTGAAACTATGTGATTTGTGATCACTTTCCCAAAGCTCATCATTAACCTCAAGATTATTAATTAGTGATTCTTTGTTCACTAAAAGCAAGTCCAGCAATCCTGAACCGTATCAAGAAAGTCACTAGACTCAAGATTTCCTTTCATATTGTTCCAATCAATTTGTTTAATGTTAAAATCTCCCATTAACACAACATTTTCATATCTAGATGCCTTATGAATTTCGTCCCATAACAGCTTACTGCACTTCCTATCAAGGTTTGGGGGCCTATAAATCACACCTTACATTAATTTGTCATGTCCCTCGAGAAACTGTACCCAAACAGAATCTGTGTTCGATGTTTCTAATCTTATATCATGTCTAAAACAATTTAAATTATTTCTGACATACATCGCCACTCCACCACCCTTCCTGTTGACGCTATCAGTGTGGAATAGTTTATAACCCTCTATGTTGCATTCAGAAGGCATTTCTCTATCTTTCAGGTTAAACCAGGTCTCTGTTATAGCAATAATATCTATATACCTGCACTTGCAAGTAATCTTAGCTCATCTATCTTATTTCTTAAACTCCTACTATTTGTAGAGTAAAGCTTAAGGGAGCTAGTCACTCGTTGCCCTCTACTATCTCTCTTTGTTGATCAATTGATTTGCCTTTACTAGCAACTTTATTTTGAATATTGTTTTTTAAACATATCCCTGAGGTATCCCGGCAATATCTGCTGTTTTCAGCCCTAATACTGCAGCCTGATTGTTTTCCACAAACACCCATACCTCTATAATCTATCTGTTTAAAGTCCTAGACAAGTCATCAATTACCACCTCAATCGAACTGGCTAATGCAACCACTCCAGCCACAGAGAGATAAATCCCATCCCTTACATATGTATCACGTTTGCCATAGAATTTGTCCCAGTAATCAATGAATGGTATTGCAAGTTCCTTGCAGTACCTGTCTAGCAAGCAATTCATACCGAAGACCCTAGACATCCATTCATTGCCCACTCCCTTTCTAGGCAAGATGCTACATATGACTTTGATCCCTCCCTTAGACCTGACTACTTCTATGGCTAACCTGTACCTATCCAGCAGCTCCTGTCTCCTGCCCTTCCCAATGTCATTACCCCCAGCACTAAGACAGATAATGGGCTTGTTCCCCTTACCTGACATAATATTATCCAACCTTCTGACTATGTCACCCACACCAGCTCCTGGAAGGCACACCCTCTGTCTGACCTGTCTCTCTGTTACAAAAAGCACAGTCCATATATCTTACCTGAGAATCACCTAAAATTAAAACATTCTTTCCTTGATTAGCAGGGGAATCAGTGGTACCTTCAACTTCACTAACCACTGAAGTGCACTCGTCCTGGAGAACAGAGAATCGATTTCCTACCTTCACATCTTCTCTGTTAACCCTCCGTATCTTCCCTTTTCCTGAACTGTGAACCACTTGCCACTTAAAGTGGCTGCCACTCTCACTGCTGGTGACCATTTCCTCCTTACCAGCTAAATCCTTCTCACACTCACTCCCAAACCCCCTCTAAGCGAAGCTTCAGCCTCCTATTTTCCTCCTGAAGAAGTAAAACCTCTTCAACACCTGAACCTGAGATTCTAAAACACTACAAGAAGCCATGTTGCTTGGTAACACCCCACGCTAACTACCATTACTTAATATTTTCCACCGCTGTCACGTGACACATTTCTAAGGTGCTATTGTTTATTATGTCTCAAATTATGTATCACACAATTATATGTTAGAGTACAACAAATACCTGGCAGTGTTCTTAAAGAAAACATCGCTTGTGTTCTTCAAGATATAATATGTTTGTGTTTTCCAAGAGATAACATGTTTGTTCTTCAACAGAGTGTAATGCTCAGCCTTTCTGTGATGATGGTGATGGAGTGTGTCGAGACACTTGCCTGGCACTTGAGCATGAGGTTAAGTCAAGCTGTGGTAACTCGGGCTGCAAGTGCTGCACACTGCGCAAGACAGTTTGTCACAACACAGTCAACTGCCCTGGTATTTGCATCCAGGAAAATTTATGCTTCAAGACTTTGGACAACCACACATGTTCAGGGGATTACTGTGTATGTTGCGACAGTAAGTAGCTACAAATTGTTCAGGGGATTACTGTGTATGTTGCGACAGTTAGTAGCTACAAATTGTTCAGGGGATTACTGTGTATGTTGCGACAGTAAGCAGCTACAAATTGTTCAGGGGATTACTGTGTATGTTGCGACAGTAAGTAGCTAAAAATTGTTCAGGGGATTACTGTGTATGTTGCGACAGTAAGTAGCTACAAATTGTTCAGGGGATTACTGTGTATGTTGCGGCAGTAACAAATTGTTCAGGTGAACACTGTGTATGTTGCGACAGTAAGTAGCTAAAAATTGTTCAGGGGATTACTGTGTATGTTGCGACAGTAAGTAGCTACAAATTGTTCAGGGGATTACTGTGTATGTTGCGGCAGTAACAAATTGTTCAGGTGAACACTGTGTATGTTGCGACAGTAAGTGGATCACTGTGTATGTTGCAACAGTAAGTAGCTACAAATTGTTCAGAAGATTACTGTGTGTGTTGCGACAGTAAGTAGCTACAAATTGTTCAGGGGATTACTGTGTATGTTGCGACAGTAAGTAGCTACAAATTGTTCAGAAGATTACTGTGTATGTTGCGGCAGTAAGTAGCTACAAATTGTTCAGGGGATTACTGTGTTTGTTGCGACAGTAAGTAGCTACAAACTGTTGAGGGGATTACTGTGTATGTTGGTGCAGTAAGTAGCTGCAAACTGTTCAGGGAATTACTGTGTATGTTGCGGCAGTAAGTAGCTACAAACTCTTCAGGGGATTACTGTGTATGTTGCGACAGTAAGTAGCTACAAACTGTTCAGGGGATTACTGTGTATATTGCGACAGTAAGTAGCTACAAACTGTTCAGGGGATTATTGTGTATATTGCGACAGTAAGTAGCTACAAACTGTTCAGGGTATTACTGTGTATGTTGCGACAGTAAGTAGCTAAAAACTGTTCAGGGGATTACTGTGTATATTGCGACAGTAAGTAGCTACAAACTGTTCAGGGGATTACTGTGTATGTTGCGACAGTAAGTAGCTACAAACTCTTCAGGGGATTACTGTGTATGTTGCGACAGTAAGTAGCTGCAAACTGTTCAGGGAATTACTGTGTATGTTGCGACAGTAAGTAGCTACAAACTGTTCAGGGGATTACTGTGTATGTTGCGACAGTAAGTAGCTACAAACTGTTCAGGGAATTACTGTGTATGTTGCGACAGTAATTAGCTACAAACTCTTCAGGGGATTACTGTGTATGTTGCGACAGTAAGTAGCTACAAACTGTTCAGGGGATTACTGTGTATGTTGCGACAGTAAGTAGCTACAAACTGTTCAGGGGATTACTGTGTATGTTGCGACAGTAAGTAGCTACAAACTCTTCAGGGGATTACTGTGTATGTTGCGACAGTAAGTAGCTACAAACTCTTCAGGGGATTACTGTGTATGTTGCGACAGTAAGTAGCTACAAATTGTTCAGGGGATTACTGTGTATGTTGCGACAGTAAGTAGCTACAAACTGTTCAGGGGATTACTGTGTATGTTGCGACAGTAAGTAGCTACAAACTCTTCAGGGGATTACTGTGTATGTTGCGACAGTAAGTAGCTACAAACTGTTCAGGGGATTACTGTGTATGTTGCGACAGTAAGTAGCTACAAACTGTTCAGGGGATTACTGTGTATGTTGCGACAGTAAGTAGCTACAAACTGTTCAGGGGATTACTGTGTATGTTGCGACAGTAAGTAGCTACAAACTGTTCAGGGGATTACTGTGTATGTTGCGGCAGTAAGTAGCTACAAACTGTTCAGGGGATTATTGTGTATGTTGCGACAGTAAGTAGCTACAAACTCTTCAGGGGATTACTGTGTATGTTGCGACAGTAAGTAGCTACAAACTCTTCAGGGGATTACTGTGTATGTTGCGACAGTAAGTAGCTACAAACTCTTCAGGGGATTACTGTGTATGTTGCGACAGTAAGTAGCTACAAACTGTTCAGGGGATTACTGTGTATGTTGCGACAGTAAGTAGCTACAAATTGTTCAGGGGATTACTGTGTATGTTGCGACAGTAAGTAGCTACAAACTGTTCAGGGGATTACTGTGTATGTTGCGACAGTAAGTAGCTACAAACTCTTCAGGGGATTACTGTGTATGTTGCGACAGTAAGTAGCTACAAACTCTTCAGGGGATTACTGTGTATGTTGCGACAGTAAGTAGCTACAAACTCTTCAGGGGATTACTGTGTATGTTGCGACAGTAAGTAGCTACAAATTGTCCAACCTTTTACCAAAGCTTTCCAAGAATTTGCTTCAATACTTTAGGCACTAATCAAACCCAGCCCTTCTCGCTTATATATTTGTTCAGTCTCTGTAAAGCTACCCATGGTCTTAACCTCTGTTGTCCTCCTCAGAATATTGTTCCACGTATCTACAACTCTGAAAACCAATACTTATCTATGGCATTTTTAAATCAAAATTTAACTGGTTTAAATCCGTTACTTGACACGATATTCTTAATACTTTATTCATATCGCTGTTTACGTCACTCAAGAGAGTGAAGACCCAAGGTTCTGTCTATCTTCATGTGGGTGATTTTTTATTCATTGGATTAAATTTAATCATTCTTTTCTGTATGTTTTACAATGATTTTATATTCATTCTGTATTAAGGAGATCAAAACTGAGCAGCATAATCTAAATGAGTTCTTACTGGTGATGTGTAGAGGTGTAAAATAACTTTTTATACTTATTGATATAAATCCAAGTAATCTGTTAGCTTTATTGCGTACACTTGGGCACTGTTGTCTTGGCTTCAGATTTCTGCTTACTATGACACCTAAGTCTTTTTCAGGCTCCATGTGATCAACCTTTACATCACCTAGTTTATAACTGTATGGGTTATTTTCATTCCCAAGAATTAAGATCATGACATTCATTTGACTAAAGTATGTTGAAGTTAATAAGTATCCTCATAATCTATTATTCGGCTTATTTTTGTCATCATTGAATTTACTCACGTCACTCGATATTCCTTCATCAAGGTCATTAATACAAATAATGACCAACACTTGACCCAAAACTGGTGCTTGTTGAACGCCACCAGTGATCGGTCCTCATTCTGACTGGAGTCCATCAGTGCAAACTCTCCACCTCCTATCGGTCAGCAATGTCTCGATCCATGTTAGAACTTTACTTCTTATACCATGAGCTGCAACTTTTCTTAAGTCTTTTGTTAGGTACTCTATGGAAAGTCATACTGAAATGCAAATTAACAAATTCTTTACCCATATCCACTGCCTCAAATACTTTATTAAAGAACGTCAGTAAATTTTATCAATCAGGAACGACCTGTCGTGAATCCATGACGATATTGTTTAATCAAGTTATGGTCATTAAGGTGCCTTCTAGTTGAAGATTGAGACACTTATGCAGCATATGGGAATCTTTATTCAGGAAACGTTTCGCCACACAGTGGCTTCATCAGTCCAATACAAAGAGGAAGGCGTAAGGAGAGGAGGAGTATGAGGTAATCAGTCCCTCAGCCTGGAGTCGATGTGTTCAGTCCATCAATCTTGTAGAATGTACAGCATACTGCCGTAGACGTGGCTTATATACTGTAGTGAGGTGACGTGAAGCAGGCGGAAGCGGGGTCATAGTGGTACCATCCACTAGACTCCAGGCTGAGGGACTGATTACCTCATACTCCTCCTCTCCTTACGCCTTCCTCTTTGTATTGGACTGATGAAGCCACTGTGTGGCGAAACGTTTCCTGAATAAAGATTCCCATATGCTGCATAAGTGTCTCAATCTTCAACTTGTCGGTTTTTCAAACCATTCTTCACACACAAGGTGCCTTCTAACAACATCTGCCTGTTATAGGCGTTAGGCTTACCCGACGGTAATTTGATGGAATGGACTTATCTCCTGATATATATAGGAATTACATTGGCCATCTTCTACATCTCTGGCACAACATCATTTTGGATGAACGCATTAAACAAGCTCGTTAACTAAGTTCCAATTTACACTCTTTAAGTACCCTTGAAGACAATTAGTCGGTTCCCGGAAACTTGTTTCAGTTTATCTACTTGTCTGATAACCATGTCTCTCGTAACAGTAATATTACTTATTTTTTTCTTAGGGCCTGAATAATTATATATTCCTGGGATATTTTATTGTGTGAAAACTGATAGTAAATAAGTACTGAAAATTGAGCATATTTCCTGCTCCTTATCAGTAAGTTGTACAGACCTAGTTTTTAGTGGTCATATTTTTCCCCTGGTCTTTGTCCTTTACACTTGAAGGAACCCATTAGATTTGTTTTGGATTCTCTAGCTTCTTTAATTTCATAATTACATTTAGCCTTCCTAATTCCCTTTAATGTGTCTGCAAATTTCTTTTTTCTCTCTTAATAGATTTTTTAGAGTCCTATTCATCCATTTGGGATTGTTCTTATTTGACCTAATTTTTTCATGGGGAATAAATATACTTTGATCATATACACAACATAATGGAGGTACAGACATGTATGCACAGGGCTCCTAACCAGCAAAATGTGATCAGTTATTAGGGTGCCTTCACAAAATTCAACTTCAATAACAAAAACATACAGTTGGATCAAGTCAACAATATCCTAAATGAAACAAGCTGGGAAGACATCCAAAACAAGATGGATCGAAACCTTTGCCTAAAAAGAATTAACTCTGTAGCACTTGAGGCATGCTCAAAGCACATTCCATTAAGAAAAAGAAAGATAAGAAGCAAACTAGAAAAAGAGAGATGTTCCCAATACAGGCAAAAGCAAAGAATCACAGAGCTGCTGAGAGCGGCTAGTATATATGAAAATGAAGGGAGGCACTGGTCGCAGAAATAGGAAATATTGAACTTAATTAAGCTTAAGGAATCTTATAGGAGGCAAGATCTGAGGAAGAAATTAAAGCCAACAATGAAATTGAAATAAAACCAAAACACTTCCTCTCTTATGCCATATCTAAGGCGAAAATAACATCCAGTATTGGATTTCTGCTTAGACGAGATGGGACCTACACAGCAAAGAAATGAGTGCGATACTAAAGTCCCACTACGACTCATTGTTCAACGAACCATTAACTAGACTAAGGGTCGACAATCTAAATGTATTTTTTATGACCGAGACTCAAAATTTGGTAATTTAAAAAATCTCTGATGTTATTCTAACACTACAAGACTTCAAAAAGGCAATTAATGACATGCCCATGCATTCTGCCCCAGGCCTGAACTCGTGGAACTCCATGTTCATGAAGAACTGCAAGAAGCCCCTCTTATGTGCCTTCAGCATTCTTTGGAGAGGGAGCATGCACACAGGAGTCATCTCGCAGTCACTAAAAGCAACAGACATAAAAATCTTTGAAAGGGTTCTTAGAAGAAAGGCCGTCATCCACCTAAATATCCATCATTACACAACCCAGGGCATCACGGGTTTAGAGTAGGTCACTCTTGCGAAGGTTCTGGATACTTTTGTGGATACACAAAATTCAGATGATTTGTGAAAGCCTTCCTGTTATTTCATTATCACATACAAAATGCGTGTTAATGAAATAACTGGAAAAGTTGGTAGATGGATCTATAACTTTCTAACAAATTGAACACAGTAATAGTAAATAAAGTCTGAGGCAGCTACAGTGAAAACTCTGTTCCACAAGGCACAGTACTCACTCCCATCCTGTTCCTCACCTTCATATCTGACAAACAGATGTAAGCCAAAGCTCTATGTCTTCCTTTTTAGATTACACCCGAATTGGCATGAGTGTCCTCCATCAAAGACACTGCTAGACACCAAGCAGACATCAACCAAATCTTTAAATGAACAGTAGAAAACAATATGAAGTTCAATGAAGAGAATTTCAACTTCTCAGATATGGAAAATTTAAGGAAATTAAAACCTTATCACTGTATTAAACAAATTCTAACAACACAATAGAGCGATTTGGAAGTGTTATTATTATAGTATAATCAGAAAGAAGCGCTAAACCACAAGGGTTATACAGCGCAGCAGGGCAGGGAAGGATGCAGGGGTAATGTGTAGTAAGAAGGAAACGGATGATTATTAATTTAAGAAGTGTTGCGGGGCAGTGGATAGTGCGGGGGTAGAGGGTAGCTAGAGATTAAGATGGAAAGGGCTGAGAAGAGTGCCAGAGCCATCATCATCAGAGTCTGTGTAGTAAATCAGTTGCAGTCAAAAAGGCAGTGAGAGAGTCTGGATTAAAGGAGGGTCCATCACCAAGAAAGGAAGGTAAGGAAAGGGCAGCAGAGCAGAGACGACGTTGAAGGTAAATTCTGTGTGCTTGTTGGTAGAGTGGAAAGTCTAACAGAATGTGGCTAACAGATACTGGAATTTGACAATTCTCACAGAGAGGAACAGGACACCTCTCCGTGAGATACCCGTGAGTAAGACGAGTGTGGCCGATGCGAACACGGGAGTAGTATCCTAACCTCGACACTGATGACAAGAAGACTTCCAGGAACCCATACTCGGCTTAATAGAAAGAAGTTTGTAATGGAGCAGATTAGACCAACGTTGTTGCCAATAGGTGCGAAGATGGGTAGCATTTACAGCAAAATAATCCATGAATGGAACACCTCTATATGAAACTGGGAGGTCATGTACTGCTGAATGCGCAGCAGTGTCTGCCTGGTCATTGCTCTGTACGTCAACATGACCAGGGACCCAGCAAAAAACAATATCTCTGTGTTTGCTAGAGATACAGCATAACCAAAGCTGAATACGAAGAACTAGGGGGTGAGGTGTATCGAATTTCCGTATAGCCTGTAAAGCACTGAGGGAGTCTGAAACGACCACAAATGGTGACACAGGCATAGATGCAATATGGATAAGTGCTACAAGAATGGCATACAATTATGCCATAAAAATGCTCTCCGAGGGTAATAAATGCCCTCACACGACACTGTCCAGAAACATTGTTGCGAATCCGACGCCATCAGAAGACTTAGAACCATTGGTGTACACTGCAATAGCATAAGAAAGAGAGCAAAAGTGTTCAAGAAAAAGAGAGTAGGAAGCCACCATAGGTAGTTGGGCTTTCGCGCATGGCAGTGGGAAAGAACAGACACGAACAGCCGGAACTTCCTAAGGGGGCAGGGAAACGTGAGAGGCTACATGAACGTAGAGAGGTGGTAACTGAAGAGAAGACGAGCGAATGTAGGCGGAGAGAAAAGGGACGGAGTAGACAGGGGCGATGAGCAAATAAAGAACGTTTACTAACATCAGTGATTATCCTATATAGGGAAGAATTATAGAGGTCATGGGATCGAATGTAATAGCGAAGGTAATGAGCATCACAGCTATCAAACAAGGATGGAAAATTCGCCTCTGTATAGAAGCTTTCTACAGGGGGCAAACGAAAGGCGCCAAGGCACAGGCAGAGACCCTGGTGATAAATAGGATCTAACTTAGATAGAGTTGCTGGAGAAGCCGCAGAATAGATCGGGGGTATGGTTTAACCTTAAGGAGGTTTAGCCGACCATGGCAAGTTGTCTTTAACGAAGATATGTGAGGTTTTCACGTTAGATGGCGGTCAAAGAGCAGGCCCAGAAACCTGACCTCATCACATGTCGGAATACATGAACCATGTAAGTACAAGGGAGTACCCGGTAAAAGCAGGCTTCTAGTGAAGGAAATGAATCGGGTTTTCGTACTAGTAAATTTAAAGCCAAGAGAAGTGGTCCAATGGGAGACTATCACTACCTGAAGGGAGGCCATTACCAGTCGGCAATCAGCGCCCGAGTAAGCTATAGAGAAGTCATCAACATAAAGTGATGACCAAATATGCGAAGGAAGAATGGAGAGTAGGTTATTTATATCTGAGAGAAAAATAGTAGTACTGAGGACACAACCTTGTGGGACTCCTTCGGCTTGTACAAAGTCTGAGTAAAGCAAGGCGCCATTACACACCTGAAAATGTCTATCGGACAAGAAAAGTGATGAAGATTTGTAGATTACAATGGAGGCCTAACGAGTGGGCTTAGGCAAGTGGTGTCATATGCCTTCTCTAGATCTCAAAAGACCGTTAGGACAGAATGGTCTTTAACAAAGGGATTTCGAATATATGTATCGATGTGGAGCAGGGGGTCTAATGTAGAGCTGCCTTTGCGAAAGCCATATTGGCGGTGGGAAAGGCTATTGTGTGTCTCTAAGAACCACATCAGACGTCTATTCACCAATCGTTCCATCGCCTTGCAGACCACACTGTTCAGGGCAATTGGACGATAGTGAGAGGTGTCAAGCCCTGAGGTGCCAGGTTTGCAAAACAGTAGTACAGTAACTGATTTCCAATGTTGTGGGAGAACCCCTCGCTCCAAAATTACATTGAAAAGACGTAGAAGAAGAGAAAGGGCCGTAGCATACTGATGTGGATATCATCAGGTCCTTTGCCGACGACCGGTACATGGAAAATATAGACTCCAACTCAAGAGGAGTAGAAGGTATATTATATGGCTCCAATCCATTGGAGGAGAAATCTAAAGGCAATTGTTCTCTGGTAGGTTTAGATGAAGGAAATGAGGGACAGAGGTAAAGCCCTTGGGAGATACGGACAAGATAGTTCCCAATTTCTGTGGCAACTTCTAAAGGTTCTGTGACATCAATTCCAGCAACCCGCAAAATGGGAGCTAGTTCTGGAGCACACTTACCACACAATTTCCGCACCTTTTTCCAAATCGCGCACATAGGGGAAAACCCTGGTAATGGAAGATACGTAGTCTCACTAACAAGCGGATTTAGCATTGCGTATGATGTGGCGGGCTAAAAATCCAATAGACTCTCTGCAGTACAGTTATATTGATAATGGCCCCACGAGCACGTTTTGAACATACTATGCAGGCGCACATAGGAGGCCACCAAGGTATGCATGTCTGATAATGCCTACCTAAGGTTTTGGAGTGTGCCAGTTCATCAATAGACGACGAAAGGGGGTCCTCGCAACAGGTGGTAAGACAGGAGTATAATTCCCAATCTGCTCGAGCAAATTGCCAACTAAGGTTACGATACAGTCGGGTATATGTAGCAGAAGTAAGAAGGATAGGAAAGTGATCACTCATGTAATCTGCAAGAACAGACCACATGAAATCAAGTGCAATGGGTGAGGAACAGATGGAAAGATCAATGCAGGAGAGAGACTGAGTGCGAGAGTCAAGATGGGTAGAAGTACCTGTATTTAAAATATGAAAAGGGTGAGAAGCGAGAAGAGTCTCCAACTGATCACCACGAGAGTCGAAGTGGGACCCTCCCCACAGGTGATGGTGAGCGTTAGTCACCCAACGCCAAAATGGGTGGCGGTAGAGAAGAAATTAAAAATGCAATATCAGAGATACCGTGTAAATAAATCCGAGCTGCAGTATAATGCAGTGGGTAAGGAATAAAAACTTGTTGATATGGTTTATCAACGTGCACAAGAAGTGCGCTTTCATTAAAAGATTCATCAGGTAAAGGATCTGAAGTATATAACAGCATGTAGCCCGAAACGGGGCGAATGACAGCAGAACGAATTTTGGGTTCTTGCTATCAACACATACTGGGGACAACTGGGAGAGCAACAATTGGAGTTCTCCCGGATTGCCCCTAAGGCCACGAATATTCCATTGTAAAAAAAACATTATGTACATAAATAAAACTGGCAACAATAAGAAACGATAAAACCTATGGGCTCTTAGGATCTGTAAAGTCAACGTGTGGGGGTAACGGTAAGCGTGTAAGCAAGGAAGAATGTGAATGTTGTGTAGGAATAGACTGTTGCCAGGGTCATGAAATAGAAAGGGTAGAGGGAGTCCCGGTGTCCATCGGAGGTGTCTCCACAATATAGCTGGAAATAGTGTCTAGCATCTCAGTCGTTCAGGAAGTGGACGATGCCATGATGTCAGAGACAGGAGAGGCGTTGCAAGGAAAGATCAGGGGAACTACAGAGGTAACCAAAGAGGTCTGAGGGGGTAAGGGAGTATGAACCTGGAGAGATGCGTCGGCTGGGGTAGAAGAGTTCTGCTGCGTAACAGGAGAGGAAGGAGGCTGGAGGGTAACTATGGAGGAAGACAGGGGGGGAACTGGAGAAGAGGGAGCTACACGAGGGGGAGGGCGAACCTCTACCTTCGTGTGAGAGCTGGAAAGAGGGTGAGAACGAGGTTCCGAAGTAGGAAATATATTTTGTGCAGGTGATGGACGAGAAGAAACTGCAGGTCTGCGAGGTTTCGTAGATTGAGTAGATTGAGAAGCAAGCGAGTGAAATGAAGAAGAATGAAGAAGTGGTGCGGAGGTAGGAGTGTCAGAGGATAAAACTGCAAAAGAATTAGAAACTGGGGCAACCTCAGAAGACACAGACGCAGAGGGATTGAAAGACAGGAGGACCGTCGAGGTAGGAGGTCTTCGGGCTACCCGAGCATATGGGACATGAGGGAGTTTACCTTGAAGGCGAAGCAGAGAGACAGCCATTATGTAAGTGAGGCCCTCACGCTCCTTAAGATAACGGCTCTCTCGTTCATTGCGATAAACCTGCCAAGGATGGATGAGGCTCCTTGCAACAATTAAGACAAGATGGGGGAAGACTACACGACATATTGGAATGATCTGCTGCACCACAGACCGGACATTCTGCTGCATATCTGCAGTGTTTAGAGGATGGCCCGCAATATAGACAGAGGACGGAAGCTCACGGCAGTCGAAGGTTAAACAAGTATCTGAGATGTGGTTCATACGTTGGCTTACGTGTAGCCCGCAGTAGCAGCCGGGTTGATCACACCCTGATCCACAATGAGGCCTAGTCTCGGACCAGGCCGCGGGGGCGTTGACCCCCGAAACCCTTTCCAGGTATCACTTGTATGTTGCTATGTTTGCTAGTTGCTGTTACCTAAACTTGTGTACAGGATATTCTTAAATGAATGATTGCCACTCAGAGACAAGTTATAATAAATAACTAATACTAACTTTCTGGCGTTGTCCTGGGTAATTTACCTGTTGCTATGACCTGTTAAATTACACACGTTTTTGGTTTATGTCTCACATTATCAAAGAATAGTAAAAATAATAGGTCAACAGAAGATTTATAAGGCTAAGATGTGACCTCACATATGACCCAACATGATGAACATGGTTGTGTAGTGAAGATTTTGTCAGGTCACATGTCAAGTAAAATTTTGTATGAGTGACATGTCAGTCATAGCTTAACTTCCTCATAAATTATATTTATAATAAGTTAATCTAATTTATATAATCCTGAACTGATGTTCATATTGAAATCATTACTTTTTTATGAAACTTCATCCGAACATATTTCGGTCAGCTGTCGACCTCATGAATACAACCTTCTCGACCTTTTGAAAATCACTTGGGTGGATAAACTTTCTCACATTAATAAAAAGATGATATATGATAAATTAATATTATTATAATCTTAGTTCAAGGCTTTCCCAGTTTGATTGCAATAAAATTTATTACATTTTTTTCAGGAATCTTATATATACCATCAGTATTTTGGGAGGAATTCTTAATCAAATGTTTTTTTTACTGTGTATTGTGTCTTTTTGCTTATATTGTATAAAGTTTTCATGATAAAATAGAGCCAATATGTTATTGGTTATGTTTCCTTATCTTTGAAATAGGAAAAAAATATCTTTTTGGGGGGGATATTTTAGATCATTTAGTATTTCATAATCTTCAAAATTTCTTTGACTTAGTAACTCTGGGCTACAGATGTGCTGCTCACAACTCTCAACAACATTAGTAAATCTGAGGCAACAAATCCCACTAAAATAACACATCTCTCTCTTAATAAGACATTAATGTTAATTACAGGTTATAGCCGACCAGACGAGGTATTCGCCAGTTTTTGCATTAAATTCAATGTGAATGTTTTCACTCAGCCCTGAAAGAGCTCTCCAAAGGCTGGCCCCTTCTCAGGAAGGTAATAAGATAAAACAATTAAAACTGATCATTAAATCTATTTAAAGAAAAATGAAAAACGAAATACATAACATATGAGCACAAAGCTAATTTGTACAGGTGGTAGTTGTAGAAAGACGTGCCAGTGATGACACAGCTTTGTTGAAACTTCCGTTGTCGTCGAGGATGAAACAGACGGGTGGGGGTCACAGCTAGTACATGACAACCCAACGACAACTTAGCCACTCTTTATGTCGAGGAACGCAGGAACGCAGGTCTTTCCCCACTGAAGAAATGAGGGGTTTAGCTACAATAAGGAAAGTCGATTTTGGGTAACTGTCTACTAATCAAAACTAGGGTCTACTAGAAAATCTCTGCAGTTGCCAGATGACCCTAGCTGGTAGATCAAACTAGAAAGAGACAAAAGTTTCCTACTGCTTGATAAATCACTCTCCATGATAAGAAGTGTATGGTATTGAAAAGAAATGGAGTTGATTTACACAAAATGCTCTTACTTTAAAATGCAAATCCGGGCAGGAAGTACTAAGTCTCAAAATTATACAATAGTGAAGCTGTTAAACAAAATATAAATTAAGACAGGGAACTGCTAGTCAAGTGATTATTCACTGGTCGGAGACCCGCGCGTCACCTCTAGCCGGGTGGAGAAAAGGGGAGGGGGAAACCCGAGCTATACACTCACCCTACATTAACAAGCAGATCACCATACATTCACTCGCTACTCCTATCTATTGAACTTTTCCCTCACATTCAACAGTTCCTAAATTTTTAACTCTTCTTCATGGACTTCAATAAGGCTTTCGATAGAGTTCCACAATAGAGGCTATTGAGGAAACGTAAGGCACACGGAATAGGAGGAGAAATTTTTTCCTGGGTAGAGGCATGGCTGACAAATAGACAGCAGAGAGTTTGCATAAATGGGGAGAAATCAGAATGGGGGCACGTCACAAGCGGTGTTCCTCAGGGGTCAGTGTCGGGTCCAATGTTGTTCACAATTTACATAAACGACATAAATGAGGGAATAAATAGCGACATAAGCAAATTTGCTGACGACACCGAAATAGGCCGTCCAATTCATTCTAATGAGGACACTAGAGCACTTCAGGATGATTTGAATAGACTGATGCAATGGTCGGAGAAGTGGCAGATGCAGTTTAATATTGACAAATGCAAAGTTCTAAATGTTGGACAGGTAAATAACCATGCCACATATAAACTAAATAATGTAGATCTTGATACTACTGATTGCGAAAAGGATTTAGAAGTTTTGCTTAGCAGTAATTTAAAACCAAGACAACAGTGCATTAGTGTTCGCAATAAAGCTAACAGAATTCTTGGCTTCATATCTAGAAGTATAAATAATAGAAGTCCTCAGGTTGTTCTACAACTCTATATATCCTAGGTTAGGCCTCATTTAGACTATGCTGCACAGTTCTGGTCACCTTATTACAGAATGAATATAAATGCTCTGGAAAACGTACAGAGGAGGATGACAAAGATGATTCCATGTTTCAGAAATCTTTCTTATGAGGATAGACTGAGGGCCCTGAATCTGCACTCTCTCGAAAGGCATAGAATTAGGAGGGATATGATCGAGGTGTATTATTGGAAAACAGGAATAAATAAAGGGGATGTAAATAGCGTGCTGAAAATTTCCAGCCAAGACAGGACTCGCAGCAATGGTTTTAAGTTGGAAAAATTCAGATTCAGGAAGGATATAGGAAAGCACTGGTTTGGTAATAGAGTTGTGGATGAGTGGAACAAACTCCCGAGTACAGTTATTCAGGCTAAAATGCTGTGTAGTTTTAAAAATAGGTTAGATAAATACATGAGTGGGTGTGCGTGGGTGTGAATTGGACCTGACTAGCTTGTGCTGCTGGGTCTGGTGCAGTGCTCCATCCTTGAGTGGAGATGATCAGACTGGGTGGGTCATTGGGCTAATCCGGGAGGGTCATTGGTCTAATCCGGGGGGGGGACATGGACCTGCTCCGCATGGGTCAGTAGGCCTGTTGCAGTGTTCCTTCTTTCTTATGTTCTTATGCTCTTATTAAGACATTTTCACCTTTACTGTGTAAGCTTATAGAGTATGATGTTGGTAATCAACTTTATCATCAGTAATTCAGAAAAGATTGGATGGTTGATTGATTGATAGCATTCGCTGCCTGGTTGCTGGAGAGCGCAGTTGTGTTTTGCATCCCTCTGTTATCAGCCAAGTGAGCTTACCCTGCGACGCAATGGTCTTCAGTGTGAGGAGGAAAGTTAATACGGTTGGAATTGAACTGCTACGAAGAGCCATCATGCCGGCTAATGCACAGGTCATGTTGCCTATGATCATCAGGGAAACTTACGGTATCAACGACGACGAATTGTACGGCGTGGAGATGAACAGAGTGTATTACTTGTTTGTCAAACTACTCACTGCGCCTGTTTACAAATCGCTGGTAACTCGTTTTCAGAATGTTAGTGTTGATATCACACCTGCACTATGTGTTCGTCTGGTCTAAGTGTCGAGACACTATAAATAGGTCAATTTCTGCAATGTTCCCTTTGAGGCGGACGAAGTGGATATGCACAGTGCCTTCAGTAAATATGGAGCCATCCACGTGGCCCGACAGGGCAGCTGGGCATCTGGTGTTTACGCTGGCTTGCTGTAAGTTATGTACATGTTGCAAATGACACTCCGGCATCTGATACCGTCATACATTCGCCTAGATGAGTTTCAGACGCAGCTCATGGTCTCCTAAGCAGGGCAAAGGAGGACTTGCCACCTATTTGGTGAATATGATCACATGGCTGTGGACTGTAGGCAGTGTGGACAGGCCCAGGGGCCAGATTATGGAGTGGGTCGTGGCATGGAGCAAGAAGAGTGTGTACCAGGGCGTCAGAGTGTTGGTAGACTGTGGAGCGAGGAAACGGAGACACCAGATGTGGAGATGGTGATGGATATGTCTCTGCCTGATCCACCCATTACCCTGGTAGTGCAGCAAGTCAGTGATGGCGTCCCAGTGGTGGAAGACGGTGGCGAGTTATCAGAGTCGGCAATTGACTTGATGATATCCCAGATGGAAGATGTGGGACCTGTTGTGCCTCCACTGGGACAGTGAAGGTGCCTGTGGATGGTGTAGAGCTCATTAGGCATACAGATGTGGTGGAGACTGACGGTGGCACACAGTCCACTGACAGGGTGGAGGTGCAGCTTGTGGAGGCAAAGATCAATTAGGTGAACACCTTGGTGTCCAGCATGAAGGAAGATGTATCCAGGAAGAGGGCACCGGTGCCGTCTGACTCGAATGATGTCCTAACCCTGGCGCAGAGACCGGAGAATTAGGCTTGGTTGGATGGTAGTGGTGGAGGGGATGGTGGCACATGGTAGTTACTGACTGTGCAAGGGGGGGGGAGTGCGTGTTGTGAGTGGTGCAGGTGGCAAAAGTGAGTCGTATGCCCCTGTGGGGCAGGCGAAAGGTGTGAGGCAGAGGGGGCAAAAACCTTAATTAAGCTGGTCTCAGGTGCATAACACTTAATGTTATTGGGTTGTGTGTACATCAGAAGTGTGATTTGTTGAGCATGTATCTGTGTAGGCATTGTGAAGATGCTGCTTTTGTACAGGAGCATAACTGTAAGGTTGGCAAGGTATTGGAGGTGAATGGGTATCGTGAGTTTGTGGTGCCTTCAGTGTGATTAAAAGGAGGAGTGGCAGTCTTGGTCCGGTGACAAGCCCGTTTGTACTGGTCAGGTGAGAGGCAGAGGGTGAGGGCAGAGACATGAGAGTGGATGGTAAGTGGGGAGAGGAGTATGTGACCTTCATAGGTGTTTATGCTCCTGCAGAGAACGTGGCATAAGTTAAGGTGGGGTTTGTTAGGGACGAGTTGGTGTACTTCCTGCATAATTTGCCATCAGTTACGTTAGTTGGGGGGGACTGGAACTGTATGGTGTGGAAGGCAAATGTGGCACTGTGAGGGGCTGGGTTTTTTTCCAGCTTTAGGGGACCTGCTTCGGTATGTTAACTTGTGGGATATGTTTAGTGGGGCTCTGTGGAAGGTAGAGCACACTTATATCAGGGTAGGGTATGGGGCAAGGCTAGATCGGATCTACCTTATGTACCAGATGTCAGTCGAGACCTTCTGGACTGTGGTGGCACCATACTCAGATAATCGAGCGGTGGTAGCGGAGGTGGGTTGGCCACAATGGCGTGATGGGGCACTGGTTACTGGAAACTCAACACAAGGGTGCTTACGGATGAGGAAGCATTGAGTGGTTTTGCAACATTGTGAAGAGAGCTGGAGGAGGAGGGAAGGGGGTAGAGGATTTAGTGACATGGTGGGATGGGGTTGCAAAGAATAGGATACACAAATTTTATGTGCGGAAGGGGAGGAAGGTTAATCAGTATCGCTAAGGCTTGACCAATTATTTGGAATACAGATTGGAGGCTTGTTATGGTGAGGGAGTCATGGGGAGAGTTTACACGGTGGAGGAGATTGAGGTTCTGAAGGCTAGAATTAGGGAGGTGCAGGACGAGTTTTTTGGAGCCGTGAGGGTGCAGGCTGGGGTGGAGGAGGTGTTATGGGACGATAAGACATCTGCCCATGAATTGCGAGAGCAGCAACAGAGCAGGCAGGTGACAACCATGATGCAGTTGGAGGTGCTGGACATGGGGTGGGAGATTTCTGAGGGAGCAGGTGTTGCAGACGATGGAGCCGATGGGTGTGTATGTGGATAGGTGGTATGCTGAGTATTACAAGGGGTGTGGGGTGGTGAGGGAGGATGTGGAAGGGGTATGTGGGGGCATAGAGGGTCACCTGGGGAGGAGTGATTGTATGGCATTGGGGGTAGTCAAGGAGGGGGAAATTTGGGGGGCGCTGGCAGACATGAGCAAGAGTAAAGTGCCAGTGGTTGACTGGTTGCTGTGTGAATTTAACATGTAGCATTGAGGGTTAATAAGGGATTTTTTGGTAAAGTTACTAAATGTAATGAAGGAGGGGGTGGAATGAGTAAGGGGCAGACGATGGTGGTGGTGGTTCTGGTACCTAAGGGAAAGTAGCAGAGTACACTCCAGGATTACTGAGCATTATCTTTGATGTGTGCAGATTACAAGCTTTTTGTTAATGTTAGGAAATCGTTTGAAGTGCGTGTTGGACTGGGTTGTCTCGAGGAGTCAGTTTGGTCTGCAGGGCAGGTCCATGCTCACGGGGCATGGAATTAGTCGGGGCTTCGTAGAAGGGATCGGGGAGGATGGTGAGGGGGGGTGGTCTGTTGGCACTGGATTGGAAGGGAGTATATGACACAGTTGAGAGGGAAGCTTTAGAGGAAATTCTTCACTGGCAGGGTTTTGGGGACGAAACGGTGAGATGGGTGGAAACACTGTATTAGGGGGAATCTATGCATGTTCTGAGTAATGGGAGGGTGGGAGGGACAGTAGAAATGGGCAGGGGTCTCCATTAGGGGTGCCCGTTGTCCCAGTTATTGCTTGCATGCATACAGGACCCCTTTTATAGGTTAGCTGATGGACATATGAGTAGGGAAGGGGAAATGGGTGGTGAGCGGGTATGGCCGGGGTTGGTAGGGTATGTGAATGATGCTACAATTCTGGTGGAAGAGAAGACACGTTTGGGTGAGGTGGGTGAGGCTGTCAGATTGTACAGGGGGGGGACAGGCATGGTAGTTAATGTTGAGAAGTCTCTCATCATGGGATTGGGAGTGTGGTGCAGAAGGTAGCAGACAGTTTGTAGATATGAGGGATTGTTAATGGGAGGAACTTTGCATGGGCACAGGAGGTAAACTGATAGGTTAGTACCCAGTGTGGAGGGGCAGTTGGAGGTGCTAAGGCAGTCATACTTGACACTGTTGCAATGGGCAATAGTCATGAACGTCCTGTTGTAAAGCAAGATTTGATATCAGGCAAATGTGTTTCCTTTGATGGGCACCACGATTGGGAGAATTCAGAGGAGAATGTTTAGGTTATTGTGGGGCTAGAGGTGTAATTGGTTGCATAGGGAGGTGGTTATGTTGCCAGTCAGTCGCGGTGGGTTAGGGCTCTTGGATTTGGGGAGAAGGGTCAAATGTGTGTTCATTTGTAGGGAGGTCATATGGGGAGTTGGCTTCTGTGAGGGAGGGCTACAGAAGGTCTATGAAATGTTGAAAGGTATGTATGGGGGGAGGCAGTTGCAAGAGTGTGAGGTGGCATTGAGGGCGATTGTGGTGGTAAGGGAGCCGGGTAAGATTAGGGTGGGGGTCATCTGCAGTGCCATTATGAGAAGAGGGGTGGTGCAGGTCGAGGATATATCCCATGTATGACTGGGGGGGTATTTGGGAGCAGTTTCGCAGGATGAAACTAAGGTAAAGGGTGAGGTAGGTAACATTTAAACTTCTGCAGGGCATTCTGCCTTCGGCCACGGTTCTGAGTGACAGGAGGGTGGTGGGAGAGAGACAGTGCGACTCTTGTGAGAGAGAAAAGACGGTGTTTCACATAGTGTACTTTTGTGAGGAATTGGGTAGGATGCGAGAGTGGATTAGTAGAGTCATTGGGCGGGTTGGAGGGAGGGGGACGTCTGTGCTAAGGGCCCCCAGTTTAGACATGGGAGGGGAGGTGGCAGGGGTGGCAAGGGCGATAGCGTACATAATGGTGGATTTCATGTACATTTCGAGGAGCATGAGGAGAGGGAAGGGGTGGGAGGTGAGGAAGCGGGCACTAGCGGCAACTGTCTATCGCACCACGTGTAGGAGCAGGGATATATGTGGTGGTCAGTGGGAGGAGGGGTTTTCGGAGGGCTATAGGAGCCTCATTGTAAGTACTTTGTTGGCATTGTAAGAAGTAGGGTTGGTGGACGGGGTAGGATCGGGTGCATGCCGGGCTTGTCACCTGGGGGGGGGCGGTCTGCAGTTGCAGTGTGTACATATGGTATGGAAAGTCACGGAAAGGGTGTAGTGCATCAGCGTGAATGATGATGTGTAGCAGTGTGGGCATCGGGTGGGGAGGCTGTGTGGATTGAGCGTGGGAGGTGTTTTTTTGCGGTGGTTGTGTGCTGTATGTGGTTAGGTTGCTTGGTGGAGAGTTGAGGAGCGTCTTTATGTTCCATAGAATGTTGTCAAGTCTTCCGTATGTACATTATACCTATGTATGCACACTGTATATAAACAATGGTAGTGTTAGTCGTGAGGGCCTGCTGTTATGTGGCCTCTTGTATGTACATGTACAGAACCTTTGTAATAAGAGGTTGTCCCAACTTACATTACAGTATTATTGTTATTACTTGTGGATGCTGAGGAATGGGCTATTGTATATATGTGTACTCTATCACTGTGATGAGATGTTGTTCCAACTTTCTTTATTGTATTATTTGTATTTTTGGTTGAGAATAGGCTTTTGGGTGAGAAACACAATTGGGGGGGGGGAGAATTCCCACCCATTTGTTCTGGGGAGAATTTTAGGAACAGTAGGTGTTATTACCTGAAGTGAATTACTTAAATGTGCTAAATGTATTTCATGTTGTGGTAATGTATTGATTGCTCTGATATATACCTAAACCATGACTGTTGTTAGTACATTGTTCAAGCATTCTTGTGGTCGTGTAATACCCATTCGTGGACGAGCATGACAACTGAAATGGTAATGTATATACGTCATCATATCTGCAGGATTAACGCATGTTACTGTGGAAAATATGTTAGATTTAGAATCAGTGGAGGAAAACGAGGGTGGGGTGGGTGGCAGGTGTCCACATGGGGTTGTGTGTGTGGTGAATTATTAGGCAATGGAAGGTTATTATATCCGTTGCTGGATAGGTTCTGTATTATTTTATTTATTTATTTACTGTTCTGTAATGTTTTAAGTAAAATATAAAAAAAATATTTGAAGTAGATCTGATAAGTCATTCTGAAGATACTGAATGGAAATAAGTATCACAATTACTTCAATAAAATTGGTTGCTGGGACTTAATAGAGCCCAATATTAATATGAAAGTTCAGTACAGGAGCACATAAAAGGCTTGAATGTTTGAAGCCAATTAGAAGAAGCATTCTTCAGTGACTTCACTGGACTCCATCATTCATGTTTGCTTAACTGCATTATTTTGTTTATTAACACAATGGCAGATTCCCACCAAGGCAGGGTGGCCCAAAAAAGAAAAACTTTCACCATCATTCACTCCATCACTGTCTTGCAACATTAACACCCCTCCTTCAGAGTGCAGGCACTGTACTTCCCATCTCCAGGACTCAAGTCCGGCCTGCCGGTTTCCCTGAATCCCTTCACAAATGTTACTTTGCTCACACTCCAACAGCACGTCAAGTATTAAAAACCATTTGTCTCCATTCACACCTATCAAACACGCTCATGCATGCTTGCTGGAAATCCAAGCCCCTCGCACACAAAACCTCCTTTACCCCCTCCCTCCAACCTTTCCTAGGCCGACCCCTGCCCCGCCTTCCTTCCACTACAGATTGATACACTCTTGAAGTCATTCTGTTTCGCTCCATTCTCTCTACATGTCCGAATCACCTCAACAACCCTTCCTCAGCCCTCTGGACAACAATTTTGGCAATCTGGCACCTCCTCCTAACTTCAAAACTAGGAATTCTCTGCATTATGTTCACACCACACATAGCCCTCAGACATGACATCTCCACTGCCTCCAGCCTCCTCCACAACATTCATCACTCATGCTTCACACCCATATAAGAGCGTTGGTAAAGCTATACTCTCACACATTCCTCTCTTTGCCTCCAAGGACAAAGTTCTTTGTCTCCACAGACTCCTAAGTGCACCACTCACTATTTTCCCCTCATCAATTCTATGATTCACCTCATCTTTCATAGACCCATCCACTGACACGTCCACTCCCAAATATCGGAATACATTCACCTCCTCCATACTCTTTCCCTCCAAATCTAATATCCAATCTTTCATCACCTAATATTTTTGTTATCCTCATAACCTTACTCTTTCTAGTATTCTCTTTTAATTTTCTTCTTTTACATATCCTACCAAATTCATCCCCCAACCTCTGCAACTTCTCTTCAGAATCTCCCAAGAGCACAGTGTCATCAGCAAAAACCAACTGTGACAACTCCCACTTTGTGTGTGATTCTTTATCTTTTAACTCCACGCCTCTTGCCCAGACCCCTCACATTTACTTCTCTTACAACCCCATCTATTAATATATTGAACAACCATGGTGACATCACACATCCTTGTCTAAGGCCTACTTTTACTGGGAAATAATCTCCCTCCTTCCTACATACTCTAACTTGAGCCTCACTATCCTCGTAAAAACTCTTCACTGCTTTCAGTAACCTACCTCCTGTACCATACACCTGCAACATCTGCCACATTGCCCCCCTATCCAACCTGTCATACGCCTTTTCCAAATCCATATATGCCACAAAAACCTCTTTAGCCTTATCTAAATACTGTTCACTTATATGTCTCACTGTAAACACTTGGTCTACACACCCCCTAGCTTTCTTAAAGCCTCCTTGCTCGTCTGTTATTCTATTCTCTCAGTAATAACTACCATACACTTTACCAGGTATACTCAACAGACTGATGCCCCTATAATTTTTGCACTCTCTTTTGTCCCCTTTGCCTTTATACAAAGGAACTATGCATGCTCTGCATAGTTCCTTTGTATAAAGGCATTATTATATTACCAAATTAGCATTGACGTAATATATTATTATTATTATAATATAGAAAGAGGCGCTAAACCACAAGGGCTATACAGCGTTGCAGGGCAGGAAGGAAGCGAGGGTATCAGGTGGCAAAAGGGAGATGGGTGAGTGATAGATTACAGAAAACAGCGGGGCAGTGGATGGTGAAAGGGTAGAGGGCAGCAAGAGATTGAGGTAGAAAGGGCTGAGGGGAGTGCGAAAGGTATCATCATCAGAGTTTGTGGAGTAAATCAGTCGTTGTCAAGAAGTCAATGAGAGAGCCAGGATTAAAGGAGGGTCCATCAGCAAGAAGGAAAGGTAAAGAGAGAGCAGTAGAGCTGAGACGACGACGTTGGAGGTAAATTCTGCGTGCTCGTTGATAGAGAGGGCAGTCTAACAGAATGTGGCTAATCGATACTGGAACTTGACACTGTTCACAGAGAGGAACAGGGTGCCTCTCCATGAGATACCCATGAGTAAGACGTGTGTGGCAGATGCGAAGGCGGGAGAGAGTAGTCTCCCAACCTCGGCACTGATGACAAGAAGACGGCCAGTAACCTATGTTCGGTTTAATAGAATGAAGTTTGCTACCGAGCAGAGTTGACCAACGTTGTTGCCAACGGGTGTGAAGGTGGGTAGCTGTGTCTGCCTGTTCATTGCCCTGTATGTCAACATGACCAGGGACCCAACAAAAAACAATATCTTTATGCTTGGTAGAGATACAGCATAGCCAAAGTTGGATACAGAGAACTAGAGGGTGAGGTATATCAAATTTCCTTATAGCCTGTAAAGCGCAAAGGGAGTCTGAGACAACAACAAATGATGACACAGGCATAGATGCAATACGAATAAGAGCTGCAAGAATGGCATAGAATTCAGCAGTAAAAGTGCTAGCTGAAGATAGTAGATGCCCTCGCACGACGCTGTCCGGAAACACTACTGCGAATTCGACGCCATCAGAAGACTTAGAGCCATCTGTGTACTCTGCGATGGCATGAGAATGAGAGTGGAAATGGTAAAGAAAAAGAGAGTGGGAAGCCACTGTAGGCAGTTGGGCATTCGAGCAAGGGAGTGAGAAAGAACAGACCCGTACAGCTGGAACTTCCCAGGGGGGTAGGGAAAAGTGAGATACTACATGAACATATAAAAGTGGTAACTGATGGGAAGACAAGAGCGAATGTAGGTGAAGAGAAAAGAGACGGAGCAAACAGGGGCGACGAACAAATAATGTCTACTAATATCGGTGACCATTCTATAAATGGAAGGATTGTGGAGATCGTGAGAGCGTACAGAGTAGCGAAGGCAATGGGCATCATGACGATCAGACAAGGATGGAACATTCGCTTCTGCATAGAGGCTCTCAACAGGGGAAGAGCGAAAAGCACCAAGGCATGAACATAATCCTTGGTGATGGATGAGGTTAAGGCTAGAGAGAGTAACAGGAGAGGCCGCTGAATAGATCTGGTCACCATAATCGAGTTTCGATAAAATGAGGGCTGAATGAAGACGAAGGAGAGTTCGACGATCAGCTCTCCATGAAAAAAGCAAGGGTTTTAAGAAGGTTCAGCCAGCTGTGACAAATTGCCTTCAGAGAGGTAATGTAACCTGACTGTATCACGTTCAGGGATACAGGAGCCATAGAGGTACAAAGGATGATCGGAGATGACAGAGCGTCTAGTGAAAGTAATTTGGTGAGTTTTGGTACTTGAAAATTTAAACCTATGTGTGGTGGCCCAATTGGAAACACAGTCGACCGCATGCTGAAGAGAAACTGTAATGAGGTGACAGTCAGCTCCTGCACAAGCAATAGCAAAGTCATCAACATAGAGTGATGACCAAATATTGGATGGAAGAACAGAGGCCAAATCATTTATAGCAAGGAGAAAAAGTGTTGTGCTCAGAACACATCCCTGAGGGACACCTTCAGCTTGGACAAAGTCTGGGGAGAGCACATTATTGACTCGAACATGGAAATGTCTGTCAGTTAAAAAGTTCTTAAGGAAGGATGGTAGATTGCCTCGGAGGCATAATGAGTGGGCTTGGGCCAAAATATTATACCTCCAAGTTGTGTCATATGCCTTCTCAAGGTCAAAAAATATGGCAGTAACTGAGTGGTTATTCGCAAAGGCATTACAAACATACGTATCCAAGCATAGTAAGGGGTCTATGGTAGATCGTCCCTTACAAAAGCCATATTGACTAGTGGAGAGACTGTTGCATGTCTCTAAATACCACATTAAACGTCGATTTACCAGACGTTCCATCACTTTGCAAACTGCACTAGTAAGAGCAATGGGAAGATAGTGGGAGGCATCATGTCCCGTAGTACCCGGCTTGAGGAAAAGGTGAACAATGGTGGATTTCCACAGCTGGGGCAGAACTCCTTGTGACCAAATAAGATTGAAGAGGTGTAAGAGGACTACGAGGGCTGACTGATGTAAATGTAACATCCGAATATGAATGTCGTCAGGCCCAGCTGCCGATGATCGGCAAGCTGAGAGTGTTGCCTGCAGTTCCCGAAGTGTAAAAGGCACATTATACTAACTCTCTGGAAGACTTTGAGGAAAGAAACGAGGGGCATAAATGGAACCCCCGGGAAATTCGGACTAGATGAGTACCAGTTTCAATGGCAACTTGAAGAGGGTTTGCTACATCAACACCGGCGACCCGTAGAACAGGAGCCGGGTCAGGAGAGTATTTACCACTCAGTTTCCTCACTTTTTCCCAGATTGCACTCATAGAGGAAGCAGAGGTAATGGTGGAGACATAATCTCGCCAGCAAGTGCGTTTAGCATCACGGATGACATGGCAAGCGATCGCATGCTTCTGCTTAAAATCAAGAAGTCTCTCCGTGGTTCTATTGTACTGGTACCTGCCCTATGCAGCACGTTTCAAATGTACTGCATGAGCACAAGCAGGAGACCACCAAGACTGCCTGCCTGAGGTTTGGGGTATAGAATGAGAAGCTGCGGTTAAAACTGACGTCGAGAAGAGGTGTAGAAGTTCATCGATGGAGGATGAAGAAGGAACCTCACTAAAGACAGTGAGTTGCGAGTAAAGTCCCAATTTGCCCGATCAAATTGCCAGTGAGGTCTATGGAATGGTGGTGAATATGAAGGAGAAGTAAGAATGATTGGAAAATGATCGCTGTCATGTAAGTCCGGAAGAACAGACCAGGCGAAGTCTAGTGCAGTGGAGGAAGAGCAGACCGATAGATCGATGCAAGAGAGAGTATGAGTACGAGGATCAAAATGGGTGGGAGTACCCTTATTTAAAACATGGAGGGGGTCAGAGGCGAGAAAAGTCTCCAACTGGATGCCACATGAGTCACAATGAGAGTCCCCCAGAGGAAATGGTGGGCATTAAAATCGCCAAGTAACAGAAATGGTGGTGGTAAGGATGAAACAAGTAAGGCAAAATCTGGGATAGAAAATGCTCGAGAAGGAGAGAGATATAAAGAACATATTGTAAACCACTTATTCAAGTGGATATAGGCTGCAGTGTAATGCAGCGAGGTATGGACAAATAGTTGACAGTACGAAATATCATTGCATAGAAGAAGGACACTTTCATTAAAGGTCCCATCTTAGAAAGGTTGGAAAACAGCGGAGTGTAATTTTGGTTCTTGTAAGCAAGCACCAACAGGGGAAAACCTGGAAAGCAACATCTGAAGCTCACCCCGATTACCCCTGAGGCCGCAGATATTCCACTGTAAATATGCTATGATTGGCAATGAAGAAAATACCAGGAATCCGTAGGGAAGAACACCTACGGACTAGAGGGGTTAGAAAAGTCAACGTGCGGTGGCATCGGAAGACGTTCAAGCAGCGAAGGAACGGAGCATTGCAAAGAATGGAGCTGTGGAGATGGAGGAGAGGGAAGAGAAGGAACAGGAGGTGGAGCAATGTCCATTGAAGGTTTAGTCTCTGCAATATATTCTGAAATGGCTTCAAGTGTTTCTGAATTCAAAGACGTATGGGAGACAATACTGGAGGTAGAAGGAAAAGGGTGAGTAAAGATTGGGACAGTAATGGACTGTACCAAAGTAAGGGGGGACGAAAAAGTGTAAGGGACTGAAGAAGAAGTGTGGGAGGGGACAGAAGAGGCAGAAACCTGCGAGGCAGCAGAAGGGGGAAAGACTTGGGTGGGGACAGAGGAGGGAGGCACAGAACAAGGAGGGGGGTGAACCTCCACACTTGTAATAGAACCAGGTACAGAGACTGGAAAGGTAAAATGTGGGGGTAGAAGAAGGGAAGGAGGGGGCAAGGAAGATTTGAGCAAAGGGGATTGTTTGGACTTCTAAGAAGTGGAGAGGCGATTGGTAGAAGGTGTCGTACGAGATCTTGTCGATACCGGGGCTTGTGAGTGAGAACTCGAAGATGTCAGAACAGACTGAGGTGTTGAAGTAGGGACGTCTGAGCCCGGGACCGCAAGAGAATTAGATACAGAAGTGACTATGGGAGGGGTAACAACAGAGGAGGCTGCAGAAGATGGGACCCCAGTAGTGGGGGGACATTTTGAAACACGAGAATAAGAAACACGAGGTAGTCTCCCTTGGAGGTGGAGAAGAGAAACTGTCATAGCATAAGGGAGACCACCTGCTTCTTTGAGACAACGGATTTCACGCTCATTTAAGTAGACCTGGCAATGGCAGGAGTAATAAGGGTGAGCCTCATGACAATTAAGGCAAGAGGGAGGTCGACTGTAAAACGTATTAGAATGGTCGTCGGCACCACAGACTGGGCATTCAGCTATAGATCTGCAATATTTCACTGGGTGACCAAAACGCCAGCAATTTCTACACTGTTGCAGTGTAGGGATCACCTTTCGAACTTGTAACCGATGTCCTGCGACATAAACAGAGGACGGGAGTTCACAGCTGTTGAAAGTTAATTGAGCCACATTGCAAGGGTATCGTCTCTGCCCGCAGGCAGGAAGGACATAAGTGTCTACTTTAAGGATTGGGAGATCCTGGAGTTCCAGCTGTTGAAGAATGTTGTTGCCACATGTCTGGAAATTCTTTTGGACTATGGTATGGGGCAGAATGACAGTACCACTACAAGAATTGAGAGAAAGATGTTTTTCAATAGTGATAGGAGTAGTATCGATATGAGAAAGGAGAGAAAGATTTTGAGCTTGGGTAGCATTCTGGACAGTGACAATGCGCATACCGCTCTTGAGAGCATGAAATGAAATATCTTTACCAACATGGCGTATGAGCACTTTGCCAATACTATGGTCGGAAAGATAGGCAGTAGAAGAAGTCGGTCTTACAGTAAAGAATTTAGTCCATTGTGTGGTCTGAAACCGAGCATGGAGAGGGAGTGCATGACGTGTCCGAGTAGAATGGGAAGGTAATGAAGTAGCATTATCAGGAGATTGACGTTGATGTTTAGGAGTGGAACCGGAATTTGTCCGACATGAAACGGGCTGGCGATTAGAAAATTGCTGCACCGTAGAGGGAGAGGCCGGAAGCATAGTCAAAAGAGAGGAGAGGTCAGACAAATCGAAGGATCAGTAGAAACCCTGGTACCTGAAGCAGGTGAGGAAACAGCACCATCAAGAGGTACAGGGGCAGCAGGAGTGTCCGTAGAGTGGTCAAAAAACGAGGCAGGGTCAGAATGGGGTGCAGTATCAAGAAGAGGCCCGGGGGTAGTAGGTTCATGGACTGGGTACTCCATGGTTAGGTTACTTTTTTCTTTTTGTTTTTAAGAAAAAGAAAGAAGAAAATAAAATAAAAATAAAAAAGATAATAAAAAAAGGGGGGAGTGGGGAGGAATAGTTCCCAGGAGGAATGAAAGGGCCAGAAAGCTCTCTCTGCATCCAAGAGGACCTCAGCACCGCAAGTAGCGCAGATGCAGCATGGAACCCGTGCCATACCCTACCCTTCATGCCAGTAAACCAGCAATCCGGGATAGTAACCTCACATCTGCCGAGCTACCTCGGTGGACAAAAGAGAGGGCAGCTGGATATCCGCCACAAAGCATACCTCCTTCGGCCACCACCCCCGGAATCTGAAAGCTGGCTTCCAGAGATACACTCGTCGCCCGAAAGACACCCAAAGCCACCCTCTGGGATACTGGAGAATGATCGTGACATCCCCAGGCGATCCAGACTCCACGGCAAACTACACCACCGCCAAGAACCTCAACAGAATGGAATGGACCCCGGTACCTTTTCCCCTACCTAGGAACTAGCGCGCCTGTGGGAAAAATCCCAAAGGCCATAAAGAGGAAGGGCAAAAGGGAGGGGTGGGGAGGAGGAGGAGGAAAGGAAAAAGGGGAGGATGGGGAGGATGGGATAGGGAAGGGGGGATTGGGGGTAATTAGGTTCGGTCTGAGGAAGGAGATAGACAGGTCTAATTTCTCAGACAAAGAGCCTCTTCACCACGCCAAGGAGCCCCCCTTGAAGAGATTGACGTAATATAAACATTCTCATTCTCTGCTCAGTCGTTGTGCTGAGTGGTTGTCTGCTGCTTTTGCTCAGTTCCGACACCTGGTGGTGAAGTTTTGCTGAATCAACAACAATGGCGGCTGCTGTTTGCCGGCGACTTAATACTGTACATGTTGATCTAACACATCGCTCTATACCCAGAGCATCTGTGCATGTGTTATTGCCGGCAATGATCCGTGATGCATATGGCATCCAGCACGAATCCCTGTGTGGCGTCGCTTTGAATGGAGTTTCATGGATTTTCGTCAAGTTTTGTGTCACTGAGATCTATGAGTGGATTGTAATCCAGTATCAAGATATAAGTAAGCAGGTCACCCCAGCTGTAACAGTCCAGTTACATGACGTTTTGCGATATTGTACATGTTTGGGTCCGTGTGCGAAACATGCCTTTCGAGGCCAATGAAGTTGACATACATGAAGCTTTCGAACGTTACGGAACGATCCACCTAGCCACCATTGATAGGTGGTCTGACTGCCTCTGTGCTGGCCTCCATGAGGGGCCATTTACTTTGAAAATGTCCCTGCACCAGCAGATAACTTCAAACATGCACCTGGAGGATTTTCGAACCCAGGTGTATGTTACATATTCTGGACAGAGAAGAACTTGCCGCCTCTGTGGCGTCTTGGATCACATGGCAGCTCAAAGTGTTCAGCGCCAACCACCCTCGGGGTGTAGTCGGCGTCCGGACGGTGAGGTGCCCCGTCAGGCTCTGGTAGAAGAAGTCATGGAGGAATCACCACGTCTTACATCATGGAGCACTGAAGTAGACCTGGCTGCACTACAGGAGTCATCTTGTGTGACTCTGCCTGGGAATGCCTCCCTTGATATTTTGGGGCCTGTGAGCAGTGACATGCCTCTAGAAGTTGAGGCAGGCAACGTGGAGGCTTCTATTGTATCTGCCTTGAGTGAGCTTTTGGTGTCTCACGAAACTAATTCTGTGTCATATGTGTCTTTGCCCAAGTGTTCAGATAAGGTGCGATTAAGCTTAGGTGATGCTGAGAAGATAGCTAACGCAGGGGATTCGAGGAGTACAGGGGTTCATACTGGAGAGGCTGAAGTTCACAGGGAAGTAACTTACAGTGCAGACATTTCTGAAGACGCTTTTTCTAGGAAGTGTGAAGCGAACCTGTCAGACTCTGATGACGTCTTGACTCCTGGTCAACGTCCAGGGGAAAAAGACGTGGTCGGAAATCGCAGACGGGGTGTCGGGCGCTTCCAGGATGGCAGGTAAGATTAAGGGGATTGCCAAAGGTGCAGGGAGAAAACTGGGCACTATTCGGCCCAAGGATGGAAAAAGAGTGGTGGTCCCTAGAGGAAAGCCACCTTTAGATTGATTAGGTGTGTAACTATTAATGTTAATGGTTTCAAATCTGCCTGGAAGCGTGTGCAAGTGCTTGAGTGGCTGAATCGTTTTGATGTGGATGTGTGTTTTTTACAAGAACATAACCATAAGGCAGGAAGTTCGTTTGAGATGGATGGTTATGCCCTTTATGTAACCCACTCAAGATTTTGCAGTGTCTGACAGATGTGATGAATGATTTTGAAAGCTGACAACTTGAAGAATTGAGACACTTATGTAACATATGGGAATCTTTATTGAAGAAACGTTTCGCCACGCAGTGGCTTCATCAGTCTAATACAAAGTAGAAATGGGTAAGGAGAGGAGGAGTTTGAGGTAATCAGTCCCAGGCTGAGGGACTGATTACCTCAAACTCCTCCTCTCCTTACCCATTTCTTCTTTGTATTGGAGTGATGAATCCACTGTGTGGTGAAACTTTTCTTCAATAAAGATTCCCATGTGTTGTATAAGTGTCTCAATTCTTCAACCTTCTCAAGGCGCCTGAAAGGTGGAGTAGTAGAGTTAATAAAAGCAATCAACCCATTTGTGATGAGAATTGGGAGAAGGGGGGCGAGGGTCGGGTGATATGAGCGGTGGGGGACTGGGGTAGTAGATGGGTGGGTTTTGTTGGAGTTTATGGGCCGGCTGAACATGTTAATTATAAAAATACTTTTGTTAGTGATGTTAATTGAGATCCCTGCCGGAAATTACAGTGGTTGGTGGAGACTGGAATTGTGTGGTGCCCCGGAAAGATGTTGAACCGAGGGGGGGGCGGGTTATCGTTTGCTTTTTTTGGGTGATTTGTTGTCTGAGCTGGGGTTGATGGATGTTGGGGTAGGTTTGGAATGGGGGATTGAGCATACTTTCATGCATAGACGTTATGCGGCGCATTTAGATAGGTTGAACATGTCCCGGAGGGTGGTCGTAACCAAGGTGAGTGTATTGAATGTCATTTTCTCCGAACAATCGGGGCGTCCTGGTGGAGTTAGAATGAGGGGTCTCCTGGAAGTTGAATACGAGGCTGCTTCGGAATACGGATGATAGGGCACTGTTCACGTACCTATGGGCATCTACAGGAGTTGACTCAGGGGAGGGGTGGGATTTAGTGAGATGGTGGGATGAGGTTGTGAAGCCTCAAATTAAGGATTTTTCACGTGCATTGAGGCAGAGAAGCCAATCGCATGGAGTATGATATCATGAGATATCTGGAGGGTCAACTACAGCGTTATGCGCAGGGTAAGGTGAGTGGGATTTACCCAGTGGAAGAAATTGAAGCTATTAACGATCAGATTCAGGTTATGAAAAATGGGCGTTTCGATGGGGCACACATTACAGGAGGGGATTAGGAGGTCTTGTGGGGTGATAAGCCGTCTGCATGTGTCTTACGAAGTCAAACACAAAGGCATAAGGCGACCAGAATTATGAGTTTAGTGGTACATGAAGCAGTAGACGAGTATAGTGCAGGACAGGTCTTAACGACAACCGAAGGGATAAGTTTTATGTGGATGCATGGAGTAGGCTTAGGCTCCAAATGAGGAGTAAAGGCGTGAACGAGGAAGCAGTTCAGGAATTGGGGAGGGGAACACAATGCGAGTTATATGATCAAGATCGCCGTCTCATGGGTGGGCCTATAACTGAGCCAGAGGTGTGGGAGATGCTACTAGGAATGAGTAAGGGGAAGGCAGCAGACATTGATGGTATCCCCTGTCAATTTTGTATTGGGAGATACTACGAGGTTTTATGGTTCGCCTACTCAATGCCATGAAGATGGGTGTGGTGTTAGGTCCGTTATAGTGTACTGCGGTGTTGGTTTTAGTTAAGAAACGTGACCCGCCATTAACGATGGAGGACTTTCGTCCCATTTCATTGATGTGCTGTGACTATAAGATATATGCAAAAATTTTGATGAATAGGATTAAGGGTGTTTGAAAAGGTGATACATGTAGGACAGTTTGGTGTGCCAGGTATGATGGTCATGGGAATATCAGGGAGTTTGTCGAGGAATGCAGGGAGGGGAAGGGGGTGGTATTCTGGCTTTAGATTGGAGAGCTGTGTTTGATAGTGTGGAAAGGGAAGTCCTATGGAAGTTTACGAGATGGCAGGGATTTGGGAATGAGGTCGTCACGTGGGCCTGTTCGTTGTACAATGGGGTGGGTTTTAAAGTGCAAGTTAATGAGAGGCTAGGTGTTTTTTTATAGCTGATCAAGGGCATCCGTCAGGGTTGTCCTTTGTCCCAAATGCTCTTTGTAAGTTTGCAAAACCCTTTTTACTGGGCTGTAATTAGAAGTGGTGTGAAATCTTCTTGGGGTTCGGGTAGTGTCCGAGTGGCCCTTGTGGGTTACATGGATGATATAACAGTGTTCCTACGTACGAGGGAAATCTTACGTAATGTAGCGAGACTTGTTGGTGGATTTGGTAAGGCGACTGGGCTGTGTGTTAAAAAAGAAAAATATCAAAGCTTATGGAGATGGGGGAGTGAGTGGGGGATGGGGTAGGTGCGGAGTGGTGGCCGGTGGTTGATCGCCTAACTACACAAGCCATCGATCTCTTGCGCAGGAAAATTGACGATTCACTTGATATTCCTATTCCAGCCAGCGATTTCATCGACCTTGTTGAACTATGTGTTGGTTTTACGTGTTTCTCTTTCGAAAATCACCTATTTCAGCAGACTTTTGGGCTACCCATGGGTTCGCCACTCAGTGCCGTCCTGGCGAACCTATACATGGAACATCTGGAAGTCGAGAGTTTCTCCAACATTATTCCTTCGTCTGTCACCTGGCTCCGTTATGTTGACGACATTCTCGTCATAACTCCCAGATGCTTCAACGTTCAAGCTCTCCAAGACAAGCTCAACCAGATCGAGCCCTCAGTCCAGTTCACACTTGAAGAAGAAGTCGACAACACTCTTCCTTTCCTTGATGTTCTTCTCTGCAAAGCTGACCATAAACTTCGTTTTAAAGTCTATCGAAAACCCAGCAACCAAAACGATCTTCTCCACTTCTACTCTCACCACGACACCAAAAATAAACGTGGTGTAATTACAGGCTTCTTCCTGCGCGCACTCAGAATCTGCAGCAATGAGTTCCTTGAGGAAGAATGCACTATAATTGAACAAGTATTTTCCAAACTCCACTATCCTCGTCACTTCATCAGAGACTGCAGACGACGGGCATTAAACATCTTCAACACACCCAGAGAAGACACTGCCCAGAAGAGATACATAGTCCTCCTACAAACTCCATTGCCAAACACGTTTCCAACATTTTTTCCAATACCTCATTCCAAGTATCTACCTCCACAACCACGACCATCAAGGACATTACCAGTAACAGACATGACAAGCTGCCATCCTCTGCAGGGGTATACATAATCCTTTGTAATGACTGCAGCAAATTGTACATGGGCGAAACATCAAGAGACCTCCAAACACGTATTTCAGAACACCAATACGCAAGCAGGTGTGACGATCCAAGGAATGCCTGTGTACAACACCGTGATTCACACAACCTTCATTTAATTAACTACAGAAACTCAAGAAACTCAAACAGATCTGTAGATAAGAGACATAAGCAACATTTAGGCAACTTTATTCCAAAACGTTTCGCCTACACAGTAGTCTTGAGTTTCAAGACTTATCGCCAGAGAAGACCACTCAATACCGAAGAATCCTGGAATCATCGCTTATCTCTATATCCAACAACTTCAACCAGAACAACGGCTTCTATAACATAGCTGAACCACTTACCAAGAAACTTCTTCATCGTTATCCCACATAAGAACATAGTAGGAATAGACGAACTCTCCAGAAGGTCTACTCATATATTTATCCAATCTCCCTTCCAAGCT
The DNA here is from genome assembly GCF_038502225.1 of Cherax quadricarinatus. Classification (NCBI taxonomy): domain Eukaryota; kingdom Metazoa; phylum Arthropoda; class Malacostraca; order Decapoda; family Parastacidae; genus Cherax; species Cherax quadricarinatus. The sequence goes on from NW_027195602.1 coordinate 126,488, forward strand.
ACCCAAGATTTTAGACTATAAGCCCACTCCGTAGATCATCACATGCAGCACTTTCCACCTGACTATAAATACCCGCGTACCTTCCACCCCAGGTAGACCTGTTTGTGACTTGAAAAATCCCACTGTGTTGGCAAAACGTTGTCAATAAAGTATCACATTATACTGCATATGTGTTTATATTTCCATTGTGTCGTTATTTTATAACATTTATTTCCAACTATATGTGGTGCTCATTATGTGCGTGAGATGGACCAGATGCGGGCATACAATTCTAGGAGAGTTGTCGATTGGGTATTGGGGAGACTGAATAGACTACGCCTACATCATTTAACCCTGCATCAGAGGGCGGTTATTATTAACCCTTTATCGCGCTTTATTCTGCTTTACAGCAAAGTATGGCATGCTGCTGGGATGCATCCTCTGTTGCAGGGGGATGTCAAACGTCTTTTGCATAGAGTTCATCGTTTATAGTGGGGATCGGGTTGTGACTGGCTCACAAGAGGTGGTGGAGATGCCGGTGCACTAGGGAGGGTTGGGTCTTTTTCCTCTAGAGACTCGAGTGATGGCGACTTACGTTTAATGTAGATTTCTAAGCTTGGGAGGGAGGCGGGGTGGTTTACTGCGTCTACATCAAGAATTGCTCGGGTGGTGGGGGGTGGTAGGGATTTGCTTAGGTGTGAGTCGATGCTTCGCGTATTATTGCACGTGAGGGATGGACAGTGTGTTAAATTGTGTACCTTAGAATGGGCGGGTATGGGGAGAGTCGTGGCGCGAGTCGAACTAATGTGCCCCGTGTATGCGTGGGGTGATATCTGGGGGAGGGTTAAACTACTGTGTCTGACTGCTAATGTAAAGGAAGTGGTTTTTAAATTTTTACTTAGGATTTTGCCGTCTAGGGTAGTATTGTATAATAGGCGTTTGGAGGGCGGGATGGATGAGTTTGCTTTTCATACTGTGTATTTCTGCGAGAGTTTTGGTGTGGTACACGAGTGGTTTGATAGGGTTTTGCGTTTGATGGGTTGGGGGAGGGTTGTCGGTGCTACAGACGTTGAGTTTTGATGTGGGTGGGGTGGACGTGAGAGTTCAACGTTCGGTGTCGTACATCGTTGCTGATTATCTTCACGCATCATGGGTTATGAGGCATGTCGATGGTACCAGTAGGATTCGGGTTTTAGGGGGGAGTTTTTATAGGACAAAATGTCGAAATAAGTTGGAATATGAGGGAAGATGGGAGAGGGACTTCCCTTCGGGGTATAAAGCCATCGAGTTACGTGATTTGAGAATAGTGTGAGTATTCAGGGGTATTATTATGGGCTGGTCAGCTGTCTCTACTTGTGAATGCTAGTGAGTGACTGCTGTGTAGTCTTGTGTATTGTGTGTTTTTCCTATGTGATGGAGACGAAACCATATCTGATTTTAGTGCTTTGTTGCACACATCTTGTTGGAACTGTATCGACGTCTTTAAGCCTCGATACAAGGCAGATGGTATACACGAGTTTTTTTGCATTGCCGAGGCGTTGTATCTTCTTGTTATTGTGTTCTGGTGTGCTTCGCAGATCGATATTTGTTCTTTATTATCTTGTTTATACATTATGTTGCGTCGTATGGTTTTTCAATAGCACTATATACTATGTCTATTAATGTATTTTTCAAAGTTGTGAAGGACCTTGAGTTCCATGTGGTGTAGCAGTATTATTGATGTTTTGCAAGCGTGTGTGTCCTATATGCAGAGGCTTGCATGTGTAATTCTTTTCTTTTTCTTGAGATGGTAAATCTTTTACATTTTGTGACTCTGTTTTTATTTTTGTATGTTTTTGTTACTTGGTTCTTGCATCAACATTGAATTGTAAATACCTATTATTAAGCCATTGAGAGGAACAGGACCAGTAGCCTACATTAATGTCTGATGTACGATTGTATATCATCTAAGTCTCTGACACCTTTTTTTGTTTTGGAATATAATTTTCTAGTTAGGTAAGTGTTGGCAGACGGAGAGAATGCCTAGTTTTTGGTGTACATGACTGCTATATTAGCATTCTGTAGTATACGTGATAGTGGATGGTATGTTTGTATTTTGTGTGTTAGAGTTGTCACAGTGGCTTTTATATGGTACTTCTAATTTACTGTATTCGCTTTGCGCCACTTAGAAAATCTTTGTTCATGTCCTAGTATTGTATTATTTTACTATATTTATACATTTCTGTATTTTTATACTGTTTTAAAAAACAATTAAAAAAGTATAAACGTTCTGTATATTGTATCAACCTTCGTATTAGATGTTGCAATCATTAATGACGTCAGTTGTACGAAGGATGCGTAGTCAAGATACTTCAGCGAAAAAAAATCACAGCATTTTTTAAATTAGATTAAGAAGTAGTCATCTACACTATAATAACGATACTAACCCTCTTCTGTGAACGATAAACCCGGGATGATAACATGAAGCCGATCAGAAGTTTTTCAAGCATTTATATTGAAACTAAAATCTGGTAATGGACTCAATATCATTGTTCTGAATCAAATGATACCAAGATCTATAACAGTCTCATTATAGGATAATGTTGATTTTACATATTCAGTACACAGTCCATAGAGTTATCTCTTCATTAGTTATTGAACATAAATCAATACATTTCTTTATAACAATTGGTAAATTGGGACACATGCAGCAAATAACTACATAAACTTTATGTTCAGGACAACAAACCAGTTATGCTAGATTCAAGCTGATAAGTGACCGCAGTTATCAGTTATATCATGGATTGAGTCCAACAATCCAAGTATTTCTGGCCATAAATAAATTGACAGATTTCCACTTAGGCAAAATAACAGATAATGACTTTCCATAGTTCTTTCCATAATATGCTGGAGACATTAAAGATTGAAACCATTCAAAAATTGTTCATAAATATATATAATGTTACAATAGTAGGTTGGTAGACAACAACCACCTAGTGAGGTTCTACTGTCCTGTGGTAGTAGGTTGGTAGACAACAACCACCCAGTGAGGTTCTACTGTTCTGTGGTAATAGGTTGGTAGACAACAACCACCTAGTGAGGTTCTACTGTCCTGTGGTAGTAGGTTGGTAGACAACAACCACCCAGTGAGGTCTACTGTTCTGTGGTAGTAGGTTGGTAGACAACAACCACCTAGTGAGGTTCTACTGTCCTGTGGTAGTAGGTTGGTAGACAACAACCACCCAGTGAGGTCTACTATTCTGTGGTAATAGGTTGGTAGACAACAACCACCCAGTGAGGTTCTACTGTTCTGTGGTAGTAGGTTGGTAGACAACAACCACCCAGTGAGGTTCTACTGTTCTGTGGTAGTAGGTTGGTAGACAACAACCACCCAGTGAGGTTCTACTGTTCTGTGGTAGTAGGTTGGTAGACAACAACCACCCAGTGAGGTTCTACTGTTCTGTGGTAGTAGGTTGGTAGACAACAACCACCCAGTGAGGTTCTACTGTTCTGTGGTAGTAGGTTGGTAGACAACAACCACCTAGTGAGGTTCTACTGTCCTGTGGTAGTAGGTTGGTAGACAACAACCACCCAGGGAGGTTCTACTGTCCTGTGGTAGTAGGTTGGTAGACAACAACCACTCAGGGAGGTTCTACTGTCCTGTGGTAGTAGGTTGGTAGACAACAACCACCTAGTGAGGTTCTACTGTCCTGTGGTAGTAGGTTGGTAGACAACAACCACCCAGGGAGGTTCTACTGTCCTGTGGTAGTAGGTTGGTAGACAACAACCACTCAGGGAGGTTCTACTGTCCTGTGGTAGTAGGTTGGTAGACAACAACCACCTAGTGAGGTTCTACTGTCCTGTGGTAGTAGGTTGGTAGACAACAACCACCCAGGGAGGTTCTACTGTCCTGTGGTAGTAGGTTGGTAGACAACAACCACCCAGTGAGGTTCTACTGTCCTGTGGTAGTAGGTTGGTAGACAACAACCACCTAGTGAGGTTCTACTGTCCTGTGGTAGTAGGTTGGTAGACAACAACCACCCAGGGAGGCTCTACTGTCCTGTGGTAGTAGGTTGGTAGACAACAACCCCCCAGTGAGGTTCTACTATCCTGTGGTAGTAGGTTGGTAGACAACAACCCCCCAGTGAGGTTCTACTATCCTGTGGTAGTAGGTTGGTAGACAACAACCCCCCAGTGAGGTTCTACTATCCTGTGGTAGTAGGTTGGTAGACAACAACCCCCCAGTGAGGTTCTACTGTCCTGTGGTAGTAGGTTGGTAGACAACAACCCCCCAGTGAGGTTCTACTATCCTGTGGTAGTAGGTTGGTAGACAACAACCCCCCAGTGAGGTTCTACTGTCCTGTGGTAGTAGGTTGGTAGACAACAACCACCCAGGGAGGTTCTACTGTCCTGTGGTAGTAGGTTGGTAGACAACAACCCCCCAGTGAGGTTCTACTATCCTGTGGTAGTAGGTTGGTAGACAACAACCACTCAGGGGGGTTCTACTATCCTGTGGTAGTAGGTTGGTAGACAACAACCACTCAGGGGGGTTCTACTATCCTGTGGTAGTAGGTTGGTAGACAACAACCACTCAGGGGGGTTCTACTATCCTGTGGTAGTAGGTTGGTAGACAACAACCACTCAGGGGGGTTCTACTATCCTGTGGTAGTAGGTTGGTAGACAACAACCACTCAGGGGGGTTCTACTGTCCTGTGGTAGTAGGTTGGTAGACAACAACCACTCAGGGGGGTTCTATTGTCCTGTGGTAGTAGGTTGGTAGACAACAACCACTCAGGGGGGTTCTACTGTCCTGTGGTAGTAGGTTGGTAGACAACAACCACTCAGGGGGGTTCTACTGTCCTGTGGTAGTAGGTTGGTAGACAACAACCACTCAGGAAGGTTCTACTATCCTGTGGTAGTAGGTTGGTAGACAACAACCACTCAGGAAGGTTCTACTATCCTGTGGTAGTAGGTTGGTAGACAACAACCACCCAGTGAGGTTCTACTGTCCTGTGGTAGTAGGTTGGTAGACAACAACCACCTAGTGAGGTTCTACTATCCTGTGGTAGTAGGTTGGTAGACAACAACCACTCAGGGGGGTTGTACTGTCCTACCAAATGAGCGTGAGACAGGGCTGGTGTGTTTTTTTGCGTGTCTTAAACACTCAAGATAACAGGTGTATTTTGCTGCTTTTACTTACACGTAGTTGACGCTACACATGCATGTACATGTATATGTATGCACATTCATCTGAGTTTTCTTTGATTTTATCTTAACAGTTCTTGTTATTATTTTCCTCCTTAAGCCATAAGTGTTGTAGAAGTCTACTAAAATGGCGGAAACAATGGGCTAGTAATCCCTTTTCCCGTACAGCTTACTAGATAAACAATAAGAAAACCGTGAAAGTGGGATGTTTGATTGTGCATGGATGTAATGCAAATTATGAGATATGACTGTGGATGTTATGAATGAAAAGAAGCTGGATATCCTGGCTCTAAGTGAAACAAAGCTGAAGGGAGGAGAGTTTCAGTGGGGAGAAATAAATGGGATTAGGTTAGAGGTTTGTAATAGAGTTAGAGCTAAGGAAGGATTAGCAATAATGTTGAAGGATAAGTTATGGCAGGAAAAGAGGGAATATAAATGTATAAATTCAAGGATTATATGGACTAAAAAAGGGTTGGATATAAAAAGTAGGTTACAGCAAATGTTTATGCACCTGGAGAAGTGAGAAGTGTAGAGGAGATAGAAGGATTTTGGCAAATGTTGAATGAGTGCTTGGGGAGTTTTGAACCAAGTGAGAGGACTTGTGGTTGGGACCTAAATGGCAAAATGGGTAAAAATGCTGTAGAGGGAGTAGCAGGGGTAAGTGAAAATGGGAAGCCTATAATTGAAGTATGTGTAGAAAAAGGTTTAGTAATAAGTAATACACATTACATGAAAAAGAGGAAAAATAAGTATACAAGATATGATATAGCACGTAATGAAAATAGTTTGTTAATTATGTATTGGTGGATAAAAGGCTGATGCATAGGCCTCAGGACGTTCATGTTTATAAAGGGACAACAGATATATCGCATCATTATTTACTTGAAGCTACAGCTAGAGTAAGGGGTAGATGGGGCAATCGGAAAATAGCAACAAAAAGTCAAAGAGAGGTGAAAGTTTAAAAACTAAAGGAGGAGGAAGTTAGGGTGAGATATAAACAATTATTAGCAAAAACATGGGCTAGTGCAAGTATGGGTAGTGGGGAGGTTGGATAGTTTTAAAACTGCAAGTGCTAGAATGCAGGGCAGAAGTTTGTGGGTATAGGAGGGTGGGTGCAGGAGGAGAGAGCAGTAATTGGTGGAATGATGAAGTAAAGGGTACAATAAAATATAAATGGTCGCTTATGAGAGGTTTTTACAAAGCAGAAGTGATATAAGAAAGACGAAGTATATGGAGGGTAAAAGAAAAGTGAAGTGAGTGGTAAGAGAGGGCAAAAGGAAAGCAATGATAGAGTAAGTGAGGCACTGTCAACAAATTTTAATGAGAAAAAGAAAAAAGTTGGAGAAAAACTGTTTAAGAAAGCCTAGGGAACGAATGGATCTGTCAGTTAAAAACAGAATAGAGGAGTTAGTAGATGGGAAGTTGGAGGTATTGGGTAGACGGGAATATTTTGAGGAACTTTCAAATGTTGATGAGGAGAGGAAGGCAGTAACTTGTTACACAGGCCAGGAAGGTATAACATCTTTAAGGAGTGAGGAAGAGCAGGATGGGAGTGTGGGGGAGGTGCGTAAAGCATTACGTCTAATGAAAGTTGGAACTGACAGGATCATGAAAGAAATATATAAGGAGGGAGGTACATAGCTTTGGAGTGGTTGGTATTTTTGTTCAATAAATGAATGAAAGAGGGGAAGGTACCTAGGATTGGAATGGAGCGTGTAACAAAGTATTAAGAAAGGGGTTATAAATAAGGTCTTGAGGATACCTCTCCAATAGAGAACCCGCAATAATGGATTAAAATTAGATAAGTTTAGATTTCGAAAGGATATAGGCAAGTATTGGTTTGGAAATAGGGTAGTTGATGAGTGGGTAGTTTTAAATTTAGGTTGGATAAATACATGAGTGAGAGGAGTTGGATTTGAGTGGGACTTGCATAATTCTTGGGTAGCTTTGAGTAGAGGTGGCTTTGATATGGACCTGCCTTGTATGGACCAGTAGGCCTTCTGCAGTGTTCCTCCATTCTTTTGTTCTTATGTTCTTAAAAGGAAGGGAGACAAAAGAGATTGTAAAAATTATAGGGGAATAAGTTTACTGAGTATACCAGGTAAAGTGTGGTATAAACCTTGGTAATAAATACCGACAAGTTGGTTTAGAAAGACACGTAAGCAAACACTATAACATATTTATTAGAAAACGTTTCGGTCCTGGGACCTTGATCACTTGATCAACCAGGTAAAGTGTATAGTAGGTACACTTTACCTGGTATAATCAAGTAAAGACAGAGGTAAGACAGAGAACAGAAGTGCAGATGAACAAGGAGGTTTTAGAATGGGTAGGGGATGTGTAAATTAAGTGTTTATACTGAAACATATTTGTGAATAATATTTAGATAAGGTACGGAAGATTTCACTGCATTTATGGATTTTGAAAAGGCATGTGATAGAGTGGATAGGGGAGCAATGTGGCAGATGTTGTAAGTATATGGAATAGGTGGTAAGTTACTAAATGCTGTAAAGAGTTTTTATGGGGATAGTGAGGCTAGGTTTATAGTGTGTAGGACAGAACGATATTACTTCCCACTATAAGCAGGTCTTTGACAGGGATGTGAAATGTCACCATGGTTGTTTAACATATTTATAGATGGGGTTGCAAAAAAAGTAAATGCTAGAGTGTTGGGGAGAGAGGCAGGAATAAATTATGGGGAATCAAATACAAAATGGAAGTTGACACAGTTACTTCTTGTTGATGATACTGTGCTTTTGGGAAACTCTAAAGAAAAATTGCAAAGGTTAGTGAACAAGTTTGGGAGTGTGTGTAAAGGTAGAAAGTTGAAAGTGAACATAAATAAGAGTAAGGTGATGAGGGTATCAAACAATTTAGATAAAGAAAAATTGGATGTCACATTGGAGGAAGTATGGAAGGAGAGAATGTGTTCAGATATTTGACAGTTGACTTTTCAGCAGATCTGTTTATGAAGGACGAGGTTAACTATAGAAATGATGAAGGAAAAAGATGAGTGGCGCTTTGAAGTGTCTGTGGAGACAAAAAAAAGTTGTCCATAGAGGCAAAGAAGCGAATATACGAGAGGATAGTAGTGCTACCACTCTTACATGGGTGTGAAGCATGGGTTGTTAATGCTGCAAGAAGGATGATGCAGGAGGCAGTGGAGATGTTGTGTCCAAGGGCAATGTGTGGTGTAAATATTATGCAGAGAATTCAGAGTGTGGAAATTAGGAGGAGGCGAAGAATTTCTAAAAGTATTAGTCAGAGGGATGAATAGGGGTTGTTGAGGTGGTTTGGTCATTTATAGAGAATGGAATAAAGTAGAATGACTTGAAGAGCTTATAAATCTGTAGTGGACGGAAGACGAGGTAGGTGTCGTCCTAGGGAAGGTTGGAGGGAGGGAGTAAAGAAGATTTTTTTTGCGAGGGATTTGGACTTCCAGCTAGCATGCACTAGCGTGTTAGATAGGAGTAGAGACAAATGTTTTTTGGGGGCCTGATGAACTGATGGATTGTGAACAAGGTAATATTTTGTGAAGGGATTATAAGAAACCAGTTAGCCGGACTTGAGTCCTGGAGGTGGGAAATACAATGCCTGTATTTTAAAGGAGGGGTTTGAGATATTATTGTTAGGAGTGACATCTAAACTCTCGTATCTGAGCGTCTCTGCAAAGACAATGATTATATATGAATGATGATGAAAGTATTGAATGATGATTAAAGTTTTTTCTTTCTTTTTGGGTCACCCTGCCTCGGTGGGAGACGGCCGACGTGATAAAGAAAATATTTGAAATGAATTAATAAGGAATTATTTACATTATTGTTAATATAAAACTGGCAAATGTGCACCAACATACTTCATTTATTCTCTCGTCTCCTTTTTGAAGTACAATGAAATAGTAACGTAGGAACGGCTTTTGAAAATTATTGACCTATATCAAGAAACACAAAATGAGTTACATGTTTCATATGCCATCTGAATATGACCATAGTGTCATGATTTTTTTCCCTGGAATAGTAAACAAACATTGAAAAGTTGAAATCAATTATATATGACGTTCTCAAGTTATATACGAAAGTCTGGAAGAAAATACCGGAGGCTTGTAGACTACCACAATGACTAGGTTTTGGTTCTCGACCTTTACTGCTAAAACTTCCACTACATCATAAATAAAGATATAAAAAATATATCTGAATATCTTCATTTGTAGACGTGTCGCCAGCCAGTGGTTTTACCTCTGCAATAAAAGGATATAATGTGATGAATTTTATACAGAAGATGAGGTAATCAGTCCCTCAGTCTTGGTGCTGGTGAACAGCACCGTAGTCTTGAAGGAACTGAAGCAGAGTTATGGAGCTTGGCCTTTATATACGTGTTCTTTAGTATGTTCAGCATTTGTTCTCCAACTTATTCCATGTATTTTCTTCATCATATTTTAGCGACCTTTAACATATTCATATATTTGATATTCAACATGTTCCATGTGTGTTGTTCAACAGAGTGTAATGTTCAGACTGTCTGTGATGACAGTCATGGAGTGTGCCGGACTTTATGTGAGAGTAAGGAGCGTGATGTGGGAGTATGTGGTAACACTGGCTGCAGGTGTTGTACTTCACGCATGACCACATGTACCAACACTACTGAATGTCCAGGCATCTGCATGGACAAGACAATGTGCACTAACCCCCTCAGACACTACGAGTGTTCTCACTCTGACTGTATTTGTTGTGACAGTAAGTACATTATAAATGTTCTAACTCTGTATTTGTTGTGACAGTAAGTACATTATAAATGTTCTAACTCTGTATTTGTTGTGACAGTAAGTACATTATAAATGTTCTAACTCTGTATTTGTTGTGACAGTAAGTACATTATAAATGTTCTAAGTCTGTACTTGTTGTGACAGTAAGTACATTATAAATGTTCTAAGTCTGTACTTGTTGTGACAGTAAGTACATTATAAATGTTCTAACTCTGTATTTGTTGTGACAGTAAGTACATTATAAATGTTCTAAGTCTGTACTTGTTGTGACAGTAAGTACATTATAAATGTTCTAACTCTGTATTTGTTGTGACAGTAAGTACATTATAAATGTTCTAACTCTGTATTTGTTGTGACGGTAAGTATATTGTGAATGTTCTCACTCTGACTGTATATGCTGTGATGTTAAGTACATTATATAGTGAATATTCTTACTCTGCCCAGATATGTTGTGAGTATGGATGTGTCAAATTATCCTAATCTGCAGTGATCAGCCATTTTTACTGTATCTGTATCTGTGAAAAAAATGGCCGATACAAGCTGATACTTTTTAAAATATTATTATTATTTTTATTACGAGAGTGCTGAAAAACATCAACATTAGCACTCTCTATGTAAAGTAAAAGGACACAAGTGCAACTAATGTGACATTTTATAGTGGCAATGTTTCGCTCTCCAGGAGCTTTATCAAGCCGTTACCGATAAAGCTCCTGAAGAGCGAAACGTTGCCACAATAAAATGTCACATTAGTTGCACTTGTGTCCTTTACTTTACATATTGTCGGTAATTCTACCAACATTATTACAATCAGCACTCTGCTTCATGATCCAGAAATATGGAGGGAAAAGAAACAGGATGAAGAGAGGGAGAGGTCAATAATTACTCGTGGGCTTCAGGAGGTTGAAGGGACGTCCTACGATGAAAGAAGACATTGGGAGAAAAAAGAGATTGAGAGCATCATCACAATAGGAGAGAAGGACATAGTCCAGGTAACAAATTTTCACAGGCAGAGAAAGAATTTGAGAAGAAAAAAATCGTACATTTAAATTGGCATTCAAGACAGAAGTGGTATGGAACAAGATACCACAACAGAAACCATTGTTAAAGGACTCCTGAGAATAACAGTGAGTGTACCTTGACCACAACAGAACAGGAAAAGAATGGGAACAACTAAGAGTGAGAGGAAGGAAAGAGAGACAGGGCAGGCATCGGCAGACATGAAAGCTCAGCCTCAGGGGAAACATCAACCACAAATGCTCACAGAACTCATTCATCCCTTATCAAAACATTTCAACCAATCACAATAACCAGAAACAAATCACACTTCACAGCCCCCACTTCTCCCAGCACTAATATCACAATGACAGCAACTTTTCATAATATCCTGCCCTGTCTTCCACACACCCAGTCAGCACCCTCCCCTACCTCCTCTCAAAATACAGTACAGGAAAGGAAGCTAATGGTATGGTACATCAACACAGACAGAATAACAAATAAGATTAGGAGTGGCAAGAATGAATCACTGAGGCATCCACAGACATCATACCACTTACAAAGACAGAGATCCTTGTGATAATAGCTAATTCGACCTTTCCAAATGAATATCAGATCCTGAAGAAAGACAGAGGGAACTGAGGGGAAGGAGGATTTGCACTGGTTATTAAAAAACAGTAGAGTTCTGAAGAAATTGGAGAACTGTATAGAAGGGAAGGAGATAACTTCATAGTAGGATGAGAGCAATAGAGTAGTGGTGAATACACAAGTTGAGGTAACCAGAAGGTCGCATATGGGTAGGACAAAGTTACTCCTCATGGAGGAATTTCAATCACAAGATTGACTGGGAAGACCTAGAGCCACATGGGGGCCAGTAACGTGGAAAGATAAGATGCCGGAGACAGTATTGGAAAACTTCATGCTCTAACACATTAGGGATACAACCAGAGAGAGAGAGAGAGAGAGAGAGAGAGAGAGAGAGAGAGAGAGAGAAGAGAGGATGTTCTAACAAAGTTAGACCTCGTATTCACCCTGAACAGTTAAGACATAGGAGATATTAAATATGAAATTCCCTTTGGCGCTAGTTATCACGTGGTCCTGAGTTTCGAATACCTTGTAAAGAGTGGAGAATGAAGCAACACGAGAAGGATGAGAGATGCCAAACTTTTTAAAAATAACTACACAGATATGAGGCGATTCCTGCATGAGATGCGGTGAGAAAGACATTAAATAAATTGACCGAACTAGTGACCAGAAAGTGCAGGGTGGCACAGGAGTTCATACCAAAAGGTTACAGAAAATATGGAAAAAACAGAGTTTACCTGGTTTACCTGGTTGAAGTCACATAGAATTCAAGTTAGAATGGGTAGACTCCATACCAAAAGTAACTCTGTTCCGATTTGTGCACGGGGAAACCATGAATGTTGGTCCTGCATCTCAGTTAACCTTTCTATAGAAGTGTATCATAGAAGCATTGTGAAGGTAGGATAAGTAATCTTATGTTACCTACGTCAACAGTAATTGCCAGAGTAGTGAAGCTCACAAGTTTCCACAGATATGTCAGGTGAAGAGAGATTAACAGAACTTAACCTGAAGACACTTGAGGACAGGAGGGAGAGTAGAGAGGGTCATGATAACGACAAAAAATACTGAGAGCAATTGAAAAGGTGGACAAGGCCGAAATATGTGAACGATGGAATACAGAAATAAGGGGACATAAATAAAGGTTGAAAACTCTGATAAGTCATAAGGATGACATAAAGTATTTCTTCAACCTTAGAGTTGTCAGGCAGTGGAACAATTTGGAGAGTACTGAATGGAAATATCATGGTTGGAATAATTCAGAAACGCTCCCAGATTTTAGCTTAGCAGATTACGATGGCCTTAGAGAACACCTGTCATTAGTGGTCTGGTGTAAGGAAGAGAGTTATCATTAAGACAGTTTTCTTAATACTATACATACTGATCAAAAAACATTAATTCCATATTGAGAAATAACATCGAATATAGATGATCCAAACTGAATGAACATTTGGCTCATACACCTTTTATGGATGAAGACAAGAATTTATAGGTGTGTAAACAGGAGATGATCATCTTATGAATTAAAATATTCCCATTAAGAATGAGATCAAAAAAGGGATATGAAAAGCTGAACGATTCAAAAACAAATCCGAAAGGCTTTTTCCAGATATGCAGACAGGCTGCAAGCCTGGAGCTTAACCCCACCAAGTACAAAGTCATGAAGCTTGAGGAAAAACGACAAAGAAGACCGCAGACGGAGTACAGCCTTGGAGTATAAAGCTGCAAAACTCATTCAAGGAAAAGGATCATGGTGTGAGGATCATGCCGAGCAAAACTCCCGAAGTTCATATTGAGCAAATAACTACTGCAATATATGGGCTCCTGGTAAACCTAAGAATAGCGTTTCAACATCTAAGGACTTATTCACAAGACTATATGTACACCGTGTGCGTCAGGCCCATATCAGAGTATGCAGCGCCAGTGTGGAACCTACACCTGGTCAAACACCTCTAGAAAATAGAGAAAGTGCTATCATTTGAAATGAAACTATTCCTGGAACTACGGAGTTTGTACTACGAGGTCATTCCAAACCAAGTGTCCCTATAATCTTTACAATGTTTCCCCAAATGAAGTCACACATGCCATCAGTCTTTACACCATTACACCTCAATCACCAAACTTTGTTTAATTTCACTAAATGAAATGATTCATTCACTAGAATTTACACTATTTTCACTAAGTAAAATCACACATTAACCAACAATTTACAATTCTTCACTAACTTGAACTTTCATTTTCTCCCAAATTTTACACGATTCAGAAAAAAAAATTACTCAGAAAAACTATATAACTGTCCCACTGAGATTCTACCGTCTGACCCGGACCTCTAATAGGTAGGAATTGTAACTAATAATTACTGTATTATAGTATTCTGTCAGAGGCAAATAACGTAACCCAAGTGAACTTCTTCCCTCAGTCCAGTGTCAGTATAGATCAGAGTTTCTCAACTTTTTTACCCTTGCTGTTCCCTTGAAATAATTTTCATGTCTCAGGGAGCCCCTACATAAAATTATTATACATCATTATTCCCCTCAACGGAGGTTCCTTGACGCTGGTGAGGGGCTCTTGATCTAGGGAATTCGACCTGTGCTTCGGTTCCCTGATTTGAGCCTCTATAATCCTACAGGTTTAGCGCTCCCTCATGGTTATAATAATATCTTTCTCTTTTATAAAATTAAAGTTCATAAGGAAAATGTAATATTTTTTTTTTTGTGATAACTGGTTTAACAAAAAAATAACTTGCGTTTTTCTCAAGTTTATTGAAAAAAAAGTATATGCACAGGAGGCCTGGTCACAGACCGGGCTGCGGGGGCGTTGACCCCCGGAACTCTCTCCAGGTAAACTCCAGGTAAACAGGTAAGGAAGGTAAGACCCAAAGCCGTTGTACAGTCACATCAGGAGGAAAACAAGAGTCAAAGACCAGGTAATCAGGATGAGGAAGAAAAAAACGGAGAAATGAAGATGTTAGGAGCTGAGCAGGAGATTCACAAGTATTCACAGTGGAGACAGAAAAGACTCCAGAAAGTCAGAGTTGTGGGCTACGCCATCAAGTACTAAACACAATACATACAACTAAGGAGGAGGTGAAGAGGTTGCCAAGCAAACTAGTTAACTCAAAGGTGATGGGGCCGGACAACATATCTCAGAGAGGGAGCAGAAACGCCCAGTGTACCACAAACAATCTTCAACACATATATCGAAGCAGGGCGACTACATGAGATATGAAAGACAGGAAATGTACTCCCAGTTTTTAAAAAGAGAGACAAACTTGCAATATTAGACTACAGACCAGTATCATTGACATGTATAGTGTATAGTATACAAAGTTATTGAGAAGATTATCAGAAGAGTGGTGGAGCACCTGGAAAGAAATGAGATCAATGACGACAAGCCTAGATCCAGAAATGGGAAATCCTGTTTCACAAATCTACTGGAGTTCTATTACAGGGTGACGGCAGTAAGACAAGAGAGAGAGATGTGGGTAAGTCGTGTTTTCTTGAACTGTAAGAAGGTTTTTGACATAGTTCCACGCAAGAGATTAGTGCAAAAGCTGGAGGACCAGGCATGTATAAAGAGAAGTCACTTCAGTGCATCACAGATTACTTGACATGAAGTTAACAGTGAGTCATGGTACGTGACAAAGAGTCTGACTATGCAGGAATACAAAGGAATCTGGACAGGCAACAGGCTTGGTCTAGCAATTGGCTTCTAGAGTTCAATTTAGACAAGTGCAAAGTCAAGAAGATCAGGGAAGAGCAAAGACCGCAGACAGAATACAGCCTAAGGGGCCAAAGACTACAAATCTCACTCAAGAAAAAGGATCCTTGGAGTGAGTATAATACCGAGCACATCTGAGGAGCATATCAACGAAATAATTACTGCAGCATATAGGAGACTAGTAAACTTAAGAATACTTTTACGACATCTCAGTAATTAGTCGTTGAGAACTCTGTACACCATGTACTTCAGGCCTATATTGGAGTATGCAGCACCAGTTTGGAGCCCACACTTAGGCAAGCACGTCTGGGAAATAGAGAAAGTGCTTGCAACGAAACTAGTCCCTGAGCTAAGAGGAAAGGTTAAGGGAAATTGACGTGACAGCACTGGAGGACAGGAGGGACAGGGATCACATGATAAAAACATAAAATACTGAGAGGAATCGACAAGTTGGACAGAGATAAGATGTTCCAGAGATGATACACAGTGACAAGGGGTCACAGAGATGTTAATAAGTATTTCTTCAGTAACAGAGTTGTCAGGGAGTGGAATACTCGGAAAAGTGAGGTGGTGAAGTCAGGATCCATACATAGCTTAAAGAACAGGTATGATAAAGCTCACGGAGCAGGGATTGAGTGACGTAGTAGCGACCAGTAAAGAGGCGTAGCCAGGAGCAATGACTCGACCCTTGCAACCACACAATTGTGTGAGTACACACAGACACACGCACACACACACACACACACACACACACACACACACACACACACACACACACACACACACACACACACACACACACACACACACACACACACACACACACACACACACATACACCTGCACGCAGTCACCAGTGTAACAGCTAAAGCAGGCTCCCTAACCATAGTGTTTTTTTAGTCTCAAGCTGAGGTCAGTGTTTGTGTCAAGGATAGTGAACAATCCCACAAGTGAGAAACAATGGTACAAACTGAAAAAGGCGAGGGGAAAGTCACAAATTTCTTGTCTGAAACATCGAGGGGAAGGAGGCCTATGAAAGCCAGACTAGATAGTGAACGAGCAACAAAGCAAGACTAGATAGTGAACGAGCAACAAAGCCAGACTAGAGAGTGAACGAGCAACAAAGCCAGACTAGATAGTGAACGAGCAACAAAGCCAGACTAGATAGTGAACGAGCAACAAAGCCAGACTAGATAGTGAACGAGCAACAAAGACAGATAGTGAACAGACTAGATAGTGAACGAGCAACAAAGCCAGACTAGACAGTGAACGAGCAACAAAGCCAGACTAGATAGTGAACGAGCAACAAAGCCAGACTAGATAGTGAACGAGCAACAAAGCCAGACTAGATAGTGAACGAGCAACAAAGCCAGACTAGATAGTGAACGAGCAACAAAGCAGACAGACTAGATAGTGAACGAGCAACAAAGCCAGACTAGATAGTGAACGAGCAAAAAAGCCAGACTAGATAGTGAACGAGCAACAAAGCCAGACTGGACAGTGAACGAGCAACAAAGCCAGACTAGATAGTGAACGAGCAACAAAGCCAGACTAGATAGTGAACGAGCAACAAAGCCAGACGAGATAGTGAACGAGCAACAAAGCCAGACTCGATAGTGAACGAGCAACAAAGCCAGACTAGATAGTGAACGAGCAACAAAGCCAGACTAGATAGTGAACGAGCAACAAAGCCAGACTAGATAGTGAACGAGCAACAAAGCCAGACTAGATAGTGAAAGAGCAACAAAGCCAGAGTAGATAGTGAACGAGCAACAAAGCCAGACTAGATAGTGAACGAGCAACAAAGCCAGACTAGATAGTGAACGAGCAACAAAGCCAGACTAGATAGTGAACGAGCAACAAAGCCAGACTAGACAGTGAACGAGCAACAAAGCCAGACTAGATAGTGAACGAGCAACAAAGCCAGACTAGACAGTGAACGAGCAACAAAGCCAGACTATATAGTGAACGAGCAACAAAGCCGGACTAGATAGTGAACGAGCAACAAAGCCAGACTAGATAGTGAACGAGCAACAAAGCCAGGGTAGATAGCGAACGAGCAACAAAGCAAGACTAGATAGTGAACGAGCAACAAAGTAAGGATAGATAGTGAATGAAAAACAAAGCCAGACTAGACATTGAACGAGCAACAAAGTCAGGCTAGATACCGAACGAGAAAAAACCCAGGATAGTTAGTGAACAAGCTAAAAAGCCAGGCTAGATAGTTAACGAGCAGCAAAGCGAGATTAGATGGTGAACGAGCAACAAACTCAGACTAGACAGTGAACAAGCAACAAAGTCAGGCTAGATAGTGAACGAGCAACAAAGTCAGGCTAGATAGTGAACGAGCAACAAAGCTAGATTAGATAGTGAACGAGCAACAAAGCCAGGCTAGATAGTGAACGAGCAACAGAGCCCAACTATATAGTGAACGAGCAACAAAGCCCGACTAGATAGTGAACGAAAAACAAAGCCATGCTATGTAGTGAACGAGCAACAAAGCCAGACGAAAAAGTGAACGACCAACAAAGCCAGACTAGATAGTGAAATAGCAACAAAGCCAGACTAGATATTGAACGAGCAATAAAGCCATGCTAGATGGTGAGCGAGCAACAAATGAAGACAGGATAGTGAACGAGCAACAAAGACCGGCTAGATAGTGAACGAGCAACAGAGCCAGACTAGATAATGAACGAAAAACAAAACCAGACAGGATAATGAACGAGCAACAAAGACCGGCTAGATAGTGAACGAGCAACAGAGCCAGACTAGATAATGAACGACCAACAAAGCAAGACAGGATAGTGAACGAGCAGCAAAGAATGACTATATAGTGAACGAGCAACAAAGCCAGACTAGATAGTGAACGAGCAACAAAGCCACGCTAGAGAGTGAACGAGCAACAAAGCCAGATGAAAAAGAGAACGAGCAACAAAGCCAGACTAGATAGTGAACGAGAAACAAAGCCAGACTAGATAGTGAACGAGCAACAGAGCCAGACTAGATAGTGAACGAGCAACAAAGCCAGACTAGACAGTGAATGAGCAACAAAGCCAGACTAGATAGCGTACGAGCAACAAAGCCAGGCTAGATAGTGAACGAGCAAAGAAGCCAGGCTAAATAATGAACAAGCAACAAACCAGGGTAGATAGTGAACAAGCAACAGAGCCAGACTAGATAGTGAACGAGCAACAAAGCCAGACTAGACAGAGAACGAGCAACAAAGCCAGGCTAGATAGTGAACGAGCAACAACGCCAGGCTAGATAGCGAATGAGCAACAAAGCCAGACTAGATAGTGAACGAGCGACAAAGCCAGCCTAGAGAGTAATCGAGAAACGAAGCCAGACTAGATAGTGAACGAGCGACAAAGCAAGACTAGAGAGTAAAGGAGAAACAAAGCCAGACTAGATAGTGAACGAGCAACAAAGCCAGACAAGATAGTAAACGAGCAACAAAGCCAGGCTAGATAGTGAACGAGTAACAAAGCCAGACTAGATAGTAAGCGAGCAACAAAGCCAGACTAGATAGTGAACGAGCAACAAAGCCAGACTAGATAGTGAACGAGCAACAAAGACCGGCTAGATAGTGAACGAGCAACAGAGCCAGACTAGATAATGAACGAGCAACAAAGCCAGACAGGATAATGAACGAGCAACAAAGACCGCCTAGATAGTGAACGAGCAACAGAGCCAGACTAGATAATGGACGACCAACAAAGCAAGACAGGATAGTGAACGAGCAACAAAGAATGACTATATAGTGAACGAGCAACAAAGCCAGACTAGATAGTGACCGAGCAACAAAGCCACGCTAGAGAGTGAACGAGCAACAAAGCCAGACGAAAAAGAGAACGAGCAACAAAGCCAGACTAGATAGTGAACGAGCAACAAAGCCAGACTAGATAGTGAACGAGCAACAGAGCCAGACTAGATAGTGAACGAGCAACAAAGCCAGACTAGATAGTGAACGAACAACAAAGCCAGACTAGATAGCGTACGAGCAATAAAGACAGACTAGATAGTGAACGAGCAACAAAGCCAGGCTAGATAGTGAACGAGCAAAGAAGCCAGGTTAAACAATGAACGAGCAACAAACCAGGGTAGATAGTGAACAAGCAACAGAGCCAGACTAGATAGTGAACGAGCAACAAAGCCAGACTAGACAGAGAACGAGCAACAAAGCCAGGCTAGATAGTGAACGAGCAACAAAGCCAGGCTAGATAGTGAACGAGCAACAAAGCCAGACTAGATAGTAAATGAGCAACAAAGCCAGACTAGATAGTGAACGAGCAACAAAGCCAGGCCAGACAGTGAATGAAAAAGAAAGCCAGACTAGATAGTGAACGAGCAACAAAGCCAGGCTAGATAGCGAACGAGCAACAAAGCAAGACTAGATAGTGAACGAGCAACAAAGTAAGGTTAGATAGTGAATGAAAAACAAAGCCAGACTAGACAGTGAACGAGCAACAAAGTCAGGCTAGATACCGAACGAGAAAAAACCCAGGATAGTTTGTGAACAAGCTAAAAAGCCAGGCTAGATAGTTAACGAGCAGCAAAGCGAGATTAGATGGTGAACGAGCAACAAACTCAGACTAGATAGTGAACAAGCAACAAAGTCAGGCTAGATAGTGAACGAGCAACAAAGTCAGGCTAGATAGTGAACGAGCAACAAAGCAAGATTAGATAGTGAACGAGCAACAAAGACCGGCTAGATAGTGAACGAGCAACAGAGCCAGACTTGATAGTGAACGAGCAACAAAGCCAGGCCAGATAGTGAACGAGCAACAAAGCCCAACTATATAGTGAACGAGCAACAAAGCCCGACTAGATAGTGAACGAAAAACAAAGCCATGCTATGTAGTGAACGAGCAACAAAGCCAGACTAGATAGTGAAATAGAAACAAAGCCAGACTGGATATTGAACGAGCAATAAAGCCATGCTAGATGGTGAACGAGCAACATAGGAAGACAGGATAGTGAACGAGCAACAAAGACCGGCTAGATAGTGAACGAGCAACAGAGCCAGACTAGATAGTGAACGAGCAACAAAGCCAGACTAGATAGTGAACGAGCAACAAAGCCAGACTAGATAGTGAACGAGCAACAAAGCCAGACTAGATAGTGAACGAGCAACAAAGCCAGACTAGATAGTGAACGAGCAACAAAGCCAGACTAGATAGTGAACGAGCAATAAAGACAGACTAGATAGTGAACGAGAAACAAAGCCAGGCTAGATAGTGAACGAGAAACAAAGCCAGACAAGATAGTAAACGAGCAACAAAGCCAGACTAGATAGTGAACGAGCAACAAAGCCAGACTAGATAGTGAACGAGCAACAAAGCCAGACTAGATAGTGAACGAGCAACAAAGCCAGACTAGATAGTGAACGAGCAACAAAGCCAGACTAGATAGCGATCGAGCAACAAAGCCAGACTAGATAGTAAACGAGCAACAAAGCCAGACTAGATAGTTAACGAGCAACAAAGCCAGACCAGATAGTGAACGACCTACAAAGCCAGACTAGATAGTGAACAAGCAAAAAAGCCAGACTAGATAGTGAACGAGCAACAATGCTAGACTAGATAGTGTGCGAGGAACAAAGCCAGACAATATAGTAAACGAGCAACAAAGCCAGACTAGACAGCAAACGAGCAACAAAGCAAGACTAGATAGTAAACGAGCAACAAAGCCAGACTAGATAGCGATCGAGCAACAAAGCCAGACTAGATAGTAAACGAGCAACAAAGCCAGACTAGATAGTTAACGACCAACAAAGCCAGACCAGATAGTGAACGACCAACAAAGATAGACTAGATAATGAACGAACAACTAAGCCGGACTAGATAGAGAACGAGCAACAAAGCCAGACTAGATAGTGAACGAGCAACAAAGCCAGACTAGATAGTGAACGAGCAACAAAGCCAGACTAGATAGTGAACGAGCAACAAAGCCAGACTAGATAGTGAACGAGCAACAAAGTCAGACTAGATAGTGAACGAGCAACAAAGCCAGACTAGATAGTGAACGAGCAACAAAGCCAGACTAGATAGTGAACGAGCAACAAAGCCAGACTAGATAGTGAACGAGCAACAAAGCCAGACTAGATAGTGAACGAGCAACAAAGCCAGACTAGATAGTGAACGAGCAACAAAGCCAGACTAGATAGTGAACGAGCAACAAAGACCAGTGAACGAGCAACAAATAGTGAACGAGCAAAGAAGCCAGGCTAAATAATGAACAAGCAACAAACCAGGGTAGATAGTGAACAAGCAACAGACCCAGACTAGATAGTGAACGAGCAACAAAGCCAGACTAGACAGAGAACGAGCAACAAAGCCAGGATAGATAGTGAACGAGCAACAACGCCAGGCTAGATAGCGAATGAGCAACAAAGCCAGACTAGATAGTGAACGAGCAACAAAGCCTGGCTAGATAGTGAATGAACAACAAAGCCAGACTAGATAGTGAACGAGCAACAAAGCCAGACTAGATAGTGAACGAGCAACAAAGCCAGACAAGATATTGAACGAGCAACAAAGCCAGACTAGATAGTAAACGAGCAACAAAGCCAGACTAGATAGTGAACGAGCAACAAAGCCAGACTAGATAGTATACGATCAACAAAGCCAGAGTAGGTAGTGAAAGAGCAACAAAGCCAGACTAGATAGTGAAAGAGCAACAAAGCCAGACGAGAAAGTGAACGAGCAACAAAGCCAGAGTAGATAGTGAACGAGCACCAAAACTAGATAGTGAACGAGCAACAAAGACCGGCTAGATAGTGAATAAGCAACAAAGCCAGACTAGATAGTGAACGAGCAACGAAAACCGGCTAGATAGTGAACGTGCAACAGCCAGACTAGATAGTGAATAAGCAATAAAGCCAGACTAGATAGTGAAGGAGCAACAAAAACCGGCTAGAAAGTGAACGTGCAACAAAGCCAGACTAGATAGTGAACGAGCAACAAAGCCCAACTGTATAGTGAACGAGCAACAAAGACCGACTAGATAGTGAACGAGCAACAAAGCCATGCTAGATAGTGAACGAGCAACAAAGCCAGACGAAATAGTGAACGACCAACAAATCCAGAGTAGATAGTGAACGTGCAAGAAAGCCAGACTAGATAGTGAACGAACAACAAAGCCAGGCTAAATAGTGAACGAGCAACAAAGCAATACAAGATAGTGAACGAGCAACAAAGACCGGCTAGATAGTGATCGAGCACCAGAGCCAGACTAGATAGTGAACGAACAACAAAGCCAGACAGGATAATGAACGAGCAACAAAGACCGGCTAGATAGTGAACGAGCAACAGAGCCAGACTAGATAATGAACGACCAACAAAGCAAGACAGGATAGTGAACGAGCAACAAAGAATGACTATATAGTGAACGAGCAACAAAGCCAGACTAGATAGTGAACGAGCAACAAAGTCACGCTAGAGAGTGAACGAGCAACAAAGCCAGACGAAAAAGTGAACGAGCAACAAAACCAGACTAGATAGTGAACGAGGAACAAAGCCAGACTAGATAGTGAATGAACAACAAAGCGAGACTAGATAGTGAACGAGCAACAAAGCCAGACTAGATAGAGTACGAGCAACAAAGCCAGGCTAGATAGTGAACGAGCAAAGAAGCCAGGCTAAATAATGAACAAGCAACAAACCAGGGTAGATAGTGAACAAGCAACAGACTCAGACTAGATAGTGAACGAGCAACAAAGCCAAACCTGACAGAGAACGAGCAACAAAGCCAGGCTAGATAGTGAACGAGAAACAACGCCAGGCTAGATAGTGAACGAGCAACAAAGTAAGACTAGATAGTGAACGAGCAACTAGATAGTGAAAGCAACAAAGCCAGACTAGATAGTGAACGAGCAACAAAGCCAGACTAGATAGTGAACGATCAACAAAGCCAGACTAGATAGTGAACGAGCAACAAAGCCAGACTAGATAGTGAACGAGCAACAAAGCCAGACTAGATAGTGAACGAGCAACAAAGCCAGACTAGATAGTGAACGAGCAACAAACCCAGACTAGATAGTGAACGAGCAACAAAGCCAGACTAGATAGTGAACGAGCAACAAAGCCAGACTAGATAGTGAACGAGCAACAAAGCCAGACTAGATAGTGAACGAGCAACAAAGCCAGACTAGATAGTGAACGAGCAACAAAGCCAGACTAGATAGTGAACGAGCAACAAAGCCAGACTAGATAGTGAACGAGCAACAAAGCCAGACTAGATAGTGAACGAGCAACAAAGCCAGACTAGATAGTGAACGAGCAACAAAGCCAGACTAGATAGTGAACGAGCAACAAAGCCAGACTAGATAGTAAACGAGCAACAAAGCCAGACTAGATAGCGTACGAGCAATAAAGACAGACTAGATAGTGAACGAGCAACAAAGCCAGGCTAGATAGTGAACGAGCAAAGAAGCCAGGTTAAACAATGAACGAGCAACAAACCAGGGTAGATAGTGAACAAGCAACAGAGCCAGACTAGATAGTGAACGAGCAACAAAGCCAGACTAGACAGAGAACGAGCAACAAAGCCAGGCTAGATAGTGAACGAGCAACAAAGCCAGGCTAGATAGTGAACGAGCAACAAAGCCATGCTAAATAGCGAATGAGCAACAAAGCCAGACTAGATAGTGAACGAGCAACAAAGCCAGACTAGATAGTAAATGAGCAACAAAGCCAGACTAGATAGTGAACGAGCAACAAAGCCAGACTAGATAGTGAACGAGCAACAAAGCCAGGCTAGATAGCGAACGAGCAACAAAGTCAGGCTAGATACCGAACGAGAAAAAACCCAGGATAGTTAGTGAACAAGCTAAAAAGCCAGGCTAGATAGTTAACGAGCATCAAAGCGAGATTAGATGGTGAACGAGCAACAAACTCAGACTAGATAGTGAACAAGCAACAAAGTCAGGCTAGATAGTGAACGAGCAACAAAGTCAGGCTAGATAGTGAACGAGCAACAAAGCTAGATTAGATAGTGAACGAGCAACAAAGACCGGCTAGATAGTGAACGAGCAACAGAGCCAGACTTGATAGTGAACAAGCAACAAAGCCAGGCTAGATAGTGAACGAGCAACAAAGCCCAACTATATAGTGAACGAGCAACAAAGCCCGACTAGATAGTGAACGAAAAACAAAGCCATGCTATGTATTTAACGAGCAACAAAGCCAGACGAAAAAGTGAACGACCAACAAAGCCGGACTAGATAGTGAAATAGCAACAAAGCCGGACTAGATATTGAACGAGAAATAAAGCCATGATAGATGGTGAACGAGCAACAAAGGAAGACAGGATAGAGAACGAGCAACAAAGACCGGCTAGATAGTGAACGAGCAACAGAGCCACACTAGATAATGAACGAAAAACAAAGCCACACAGGATAATGAACGAGCAACAAAGACCGGCTAGATAGTGAACGAGCAACAGAGCCAGACTAGATAATGAACGACCAACAAAGCAAGACAGGATAGTGAACAAGCAACAGAGCTAGACTAGATAGTGAACGAGCAACAAAGCCAGACTAGACAGAGAACGAGCAACAAAGCCAGGCTAGATAGTGAACGAGCAACAAAGCCAGACTAGATAGTGAACGAGCAACAAAGCCAGACTAAACAGTAAACGAGCAACAAAGTCAGACTAGATAGTGAACGAGCAACAAAGTCAGACTAGATAGTGAACGAGCAACAAAGCCAGACTAGATAGTGAACGAGCAACAAAGCCAGACTAGATAGTGAACGAGCAACAAAGCCAGACTAGATAGTGAACGAGCAACAAAGCCAGACTAGATAGTGAACGAGCAACAAAGCCAGACTAGATAGTGAACGAGCAACAAAGCCAGACTAGATAGTGAACGAGCAACAAAGCCAGACTAGATAGTGAACGAGCAACAAAGCCAGACTAGATAGTGAACGAGCAACAAAGCCAGACTAGATAGTGAACGAGCAACAAAGCCAGACTAGATAGTGAACGAGCAACAAAGCCAGACTAGATAGTGAACGAGCAACAAAGCCAGACTAGATAGTGAACGAGCAACAAAGCCAGACTAGATAGTGAACGAGCAACAAAGCCAGACTAGATAGTGAACGAGCAACAAAGCCAGACTAGATAGTGAACGAGCAACAAAGCCAGACTAGATAGTGAACGAGCAACAAAGCCAGACTAGATAGTGAACGAGCAACAAAGCCAGACTAGATAGTGAACGAGCAACAAAGCCAGACTAGATAGTGAACGAGCAACAAAGCCAGACTAGATAGTGAACGAGCAACAAAGCCAGACTTGATAGTGAACGAGGAACAAAGTCAGACGAAAAAGTGAACGACCCACAAAGCCAGACTAGATGGTGAACGAGCAAGAAATCCAGTCCAGATAGTGAACGAGCAACAAAGCCAGACTAGATAGTGAACGAGCAAAAAAAAAAAGACTAGATAGTGAATGACCAACAAAGCCAGAGTAGGTAGTGAAAGAGCAACAAAGCCAGACTAGATAGTGAAAGAGCAACAAAGCCAGACTAGATAGTGAACGAGCAACAAAGCCAGACTAGATAGTGAACGAGCAACAAAGTCAGACTAGATAGTGAACGAGCAACAAAGCCAGACTAGATAGTGAACGAGCAACAAAGCCAGACTAGATAGTGAACGAGCAACAAAGCCAGACTAGATAGTGAACGAGCAACAATGCCATACTAGATAGTGAAGAAGCAACAAGGCCAGACTAGATAGTGAACGAGCAACAAAAGCTAGATAGTGAAGCAACAACGCCAGACTAGATAGTGAACGAGCAACAAAGGAAGACGAGATAGTGAACGAGCAACAAAGCCAGACTAGATAGTGAACGAGCAACAAAGCCAGACTAGATAGTGAACGAGCAACAAAGCCAGACTAGATAGTGAACGAGCAACAAAGCCAGACTAGATAGTGAACGAGCAACAAAGCCAGACTAGAGAGTGAACGAGCAACAAAGCCAGACTAGATAGTGAACGAGCAACAAAGCCAGACTAGATTGTGAACGAGCAACAGAGACAGACTAGATAGTGAACGAGCAACAAAGCCAGACTAGATAGTGAACAAACAACAAAGCCAGACTAGATAGCGTACGAGCAACAAAGCCAGACTAGATAGTGAACGAGTAACAAAGCCAGAATAGACAGTGAACAAACAACAAAGCCAGACTAGATAAAAAACGAGCAAAAAAGCCAGACTAGATAGTGAACGAGCAACAAAGCCAGACTAGATAGAGAACGAGCAACAAAGCCAGGATCGATTGTGAATGAAAAACAAAGCCAGACTAGATAGTGTACGAGCAACAAAGCCAGACTAGATAGTGAACGAGCAACAAAGCCAGACTAGATAGTGAACGAGCAACAAGGCCAGACTAGATAGGGTACGAGCAACAAATCCAGACTAGGTAGTGAACGAGCAACAAAGAACGGCTAGATAGTGAACGAGCAACAAAGCCAGACGAGAAAGTGAGCGAACCACAAAGCCAGACTAGATGGCGAACGAGCAACAAAGCCAGACTAGATAGTGAACGAGCAACAAAGCCAGACTAGATAGTGAACGAGCAACAAAGCCAGACTAGATAGTGAACGAGCAACAAAGCCAGACTAGACAGTGAACGAGCAACAAAGCCAGACTAGATAGTGAACGAGCAACAAAGCCAGACTAGATAGTGAACGAGCAACAAAGCCAGACTAGATAGTGAACGAGCAACAAAGCCAGACTAGATAGTGAACGAGCAACAAAGCCAGACTAGATAGTGAACGAGCAACAAAGCGAGCAGATAGTGAACGAGCAACAAAGCCAGACTAGATAGTGAACGAGCAACAAAGCCAGACTAGATAGTGAACGAGCAACAAAGCCAGACTAGATAGTGAACGAGCAACAAAGCCAGACTAGATAGTGAACGAGCAACAAAGCCAGACTAGATAGTGAACGAGCAACAAAGCCAGACTAGATAGTGAACGAGCAACAAAGCCAGACTAGATAGTGAACGAGCAACAAAGCCAGACTAGATAGTGAACGAGCAACAAAGCCAGACTAGATAGTGAACGAGCAACAAAGCCAGACTAGATAGTGAACGAGCAACAAAGCCAGACTAGATAGTGAACGAGCAACAAAGCCAGACTAGATAGTGAACGAGTAACAAAGCCAGAATAGATAGTGAACGAGCAACAAAGTCAGACTAGATAGTGAACGAGCAACAACGACCGTCTAGATAGTGAACGAGCAACAGAGCCAGACTAGATAATGAACGAGCAACAAAGGCAGACTAGATAGTGAACGAGCAACAAAGCCAGACTAGATAGTGAACGAGCAACAAAGCCAGGCTAGATAGTGAACGAGCAACAAAGCCAGGCTAGATAGTGAACGAGCAACAAAGCCAGACTAGATAGTGAACGAGCAACAAAGCCAGACTAGATAGTGAACGAGCAACAAAGCCAGGCTAGACAGTGAACGAGTAACAAAGCCACTAGATAGAACGAGCAACAAAGCCTAGATAGTGAACGAGCAACAAAGCCAGACTAGATAGTGAACGAGAACAGAGCAACAACAAACTAGATAGTGAAGGAGCAACAAAGCAAGACTAGACAGTGAACGAGCAACAAATCCAGACAAAATAGAGAACGAGCAAAAAAGCCAGGCTAGATAGTGAACGAGCAACAAAGCCAGGCTAGATAGTGAACGAGCAACAAAGTAAGACTAGATAGTGAATGAACAACAAAGCGAGACTAGATAGTGAACGAGCAACAAAGCCAGACTAGATAGAGTACGAGCAACAAAGCCAGGCTAGATAGTGAACGAGCAACAAAGCCAGGCTAGATAGTGAACGAGCAACAAAGCTAAGCTAGATAGCAAATGAGCAACAAAGCCAGAGTAAAAAGTGAACGAGCAACAAAGCCAGACTAGATAATGAACGAGTAACTATGACCGGCTTGATAGTGAACGAGCAACAAAGCCAGACTATATAGTGAACGAGCAACAAAGCCAGACTAGATAGTGAACGAGCAAAAAAGACCGGTTAGATAGTGAACGTGCAACAACAAAGAACCAACAAAGACTAGATAGTGAACGAGCAACAAAGCCAGACTATATAGTGAACGAGCAACAAAGCCAGACTAGATAGTGAACGAGCAAAAAAGACCGGTTAGATAGTGAACGTGCAACAAAGCCAGACTAGATAGTGAACAAGCAACAAAGACAGACTAAATAGTGAACGAGCAACAAAGCCATACTAGATAGAGATCGAGCAACAAAGCCATACTAGATAGTGAACGAGCAACAAAGCCAGACTAGATAGTGAACGAGCAACAAAGCCAGACTAGATAGTGAACGAGCAACAAAGCCAGACTAGATAGTGAACGAGCAACAAAGCCAGACTAGATAGTGAACGAGCAACAAAGCCAGACTAGATAGTGAACGAGCAACAAAGCCAGACTAGATAGTGAACGAGCAACAAAGCCAGACTAGATAGTGAACGAGCAACAAAGCCAGACTAGATAGTGAACGAGCAACAAAGCCAGACTAGATAGTGAACGAGCAACAAAGCCAGACTAGATAGTGAACGAGCAACAAAGCCAGACTAGATAGTGAACGAGCAACAAAGCCAGACTAGATAGTGAACGAGCAACAAAGCCAGACTAGATAGTGAACGAGCAACAAAGCCAGACTAGAGAGTGAACGAGCAACAAAGCCAGACTAGATAGTGAACGAGCAACAAAGCCAGACTAGATAGTGAACGAGCAACAAAGCCAGACTAGATAGTGAACGAGCAACAAAGCCAGACTAGATAGTGAACGAGCAACAAAGCCAGACTAGATAGTGAACGAGCAACAAAGCCAGACTAGATAGTGAACGAGCAACAAAGCCAGACTAGATAGTGAACGAGCAACAAAGCCAGACTAGATAGTGAACGAGCAACAAAGCCAGACTAGATAGTGAACGAGCAACAAAGCCAGACTAGATAGTGAACGAGCAACAAAGCCAGACTAGATAGTGAACGAGCAACAAAGCCAGACTAGACAGTGAACGAGCAACAAATCAAGACTAGATAGAGAACGAGCAACAAAGCCAGGCTAGATAGCGAACGAGCAACAAAGCAAGACTAGATAGTGAGCAACAAAGCCAGCTAGATAGTGAACGAGCAACAGACTAGATAGTGAACGAGCAACAAAGCCAGACTAGATAGTGAACGAGCAACAAAGCCACCAGACTAGATAGTGAACGAGCAACAAACAGAAAGCAACAAAGCCAGACTAGATAGTGAACGAGCAACAAAGCCAGACTAGATAGTGAACGAGCAACAAAGCCGGACTAGATAGTGAACGAGCAACAAAGCCAGACTAGATAGTGAACGAGCAACAAAGCCAGACTAGATAGTGAACGAGCAACAAAGCCAGACTAGATAGTGAACGAGCAACAAAGCCAGACTAGATAGTGAACGAGCAACAAAGCCAGACTAGATAGCAAACGAGCTACAAAGCCAGACTAGATGGTGAACGAGCAACAAAGCCAGAGTAGATAGTGAACGAGCAACAAGGCCAGACTAGATAGTGAACGAGCAACAAAGCCAGGTTAGATACTGAACGAAAAACAAAGCCAGACTAGATAGTGAACAAGCAACAAAGCCAGACTAGATAGTGAACGAGCAACAAAGCCAGACTAGATAGTGAACGAGCAACAAAGCCAGACTAGATAGTGAACGAGCAACAAAGCCAGACAAGATAGTAAACGAGCAACAAAGCCAGACTAGATAGTGAACGAGCAACAAAGCCAGACAAGATAGTAAACGAGCAACAAAGCCAGAGTAGATAGTGAAGGAGCAACAAAGCCAGAGTAGATAGTGAACGAGCAACAAAGCCAGACTAGATAGTGAACGAGCAACAAAGCCAGACTAGATAGTGAACGAGCAACAAAGCCAGACTAGATAGTGAACGAGCAACAAAGCCAGACTAGATAGTGAACGAGCAACAAAGCCAGACTAGATAGTGAACGAGCAACAAAGCCAGACTAGATAGTGAACGAGCAACAAAGCCAGACTAGATAGTGAAAGAGCAACAAAGCCAGACTTGATAGTGAACGAGCAACAAAGCCAGACTTGATAGTGAACGAGCAACAAAGCCAGCCGAGCAACAAAGCCTAGATAGTGAACAGCCAGACTAGAGTGAACGACAAAGCCAGACTAGATAGTGAACGAGCAACAAGGCCAGAATAGATATTGAACGACCAACAAAGCCAGGTTAGATAGTGAACGAGCAACAAAGCCAGACTAGACAGTGAACGAGCAACAAAGCCAGACTAGATAGTGAACGAGCAACAAAGCCAGACTAGATAGTGAACGAGCAACAAAGCCAGACTAGATAGTGAACGAGCAACAAAGCCAGACTAGATAGTGAACGAGCAACAAAGCCAGACTAGATAGTGAACGAGCAACAAAGCCAGACTAGATAGTGAACGAGCAACAAAGCCAGACTAGATATTGAACGAGCAACAAAGCCAGACTAGATAGTGAATGAACAACAAAGCCAGAGTAGATAGTGAACGAGCAAGAAAGCCAGACTAGATAGTGAAAGAGCAACAAAGCCAGACTAGATAGTGAACGAGCCACAAAGCCAGACTAGATAGTGCACGAGCAACAAAGATAGATAAGATATTAATCGAGCAACAAAGCCAGACTAGATAGTAAACGAGTAACAAAGCCAGACTAGATAGTGAACGAGCAACAAAGCCAAACTAGATAGTAAACGAGCAACAAAGCCAGACTGGATAGTGAACGAGCAACAAAGCCAAAGCCAGACTAGATAGCGATCGAGCAAGAAAGCCAGACTAGATAGTAAACGAGCAACAAAGCCAGACTAGATAGTTAACGACCAACAAAGCCAGACCAGATAGTGAACGACCTACAAAGCCAGACTAGATAGTGAACGAACAACTAAGCCAGACTAGATAGAGAACGAGCAACAAAGCCAGACTAGATAGTGAACGAGCAATAAAGGAAAGCTAGTTAGTGAACGAGCAGCAAAGCCAGACTAGATAGTGAACGAGCAAAAAAGAAAGACTAGATAGTGAATGACCAACAAAACCAGAGTAGGTAGTGAAAGAGCAACAAAGCCAGACTAGATAGTGAACGAGCAACAAAGTCAGACTAGATAGTGAACGAGCAACAAAGCCAGCCTAGATAGTGAACGAGCAACAAAGCCCAAGTATATAGTGAACGAGCAACAAAGCCCGACCAGATTGTGAACGAGCAACAAATCCATGCTATGTAGTGAACGAGCAACAAAGCCAGACTAGATAGTGAACGAGCAAAAAAGCCAGACTAGATAGTGAGCAAGCAACAAAGCCAGACTAGATAGTGAATGAACTACAAAGCCAGGCTAGTTAGTGTACGAGCAGCAAAGACAGACTAGACTGTAAACGAGCAACAAAGCCAGACTACATAGTGAACGAGCAACACAGCCATTGCCAAACAGTGAATAAAAAAGAAAGCCAGACTAGATAGTGAAAGAGCAACAAAGCCAGACTAGATAGTGAACGAGCAACAAAGCCAGGTTAGATAATGAATGAAAAACAAAGCCAGACAGGATAGTGAATGAGCAACAAAGCCAGACTAGATAGTAAAGGAGCAACAAAGCCAGACTAGATAGAGAACGAGCAACAAAACCGGACTACATAGTGAACAAGCAACAAGGCCAGACTAGATAGTGAACGAGCAACAAAGCCAGGTTTGATAGTGAATGAAAAACAAAGCCAGACAGGATAGTGAACGAGAAATAAAGCAAAGCTAGTTAGTGAACGAGCAACAAAGCCGGACTAGATAGTGAACGAGCAACAAAGCCAGGTTAAATAGTGAATGAAAAACAAAGCAAGACTGGATAATGAACGAGCAATAAAGCCAGGCTAGTTAGTTAACGTGGTAAAAAGCCAGGCTAGAAAGTGAACGACCAACAAAGCCAGACTAGGTATTGAACAAGCAACAAAGCCAGACTAGATAGTGAACGAGCAACAAGGCCAGACTAGATAGCGTACGAGCAACAAATCCAGACTAGGTAGTGAACGAGCAACAAAGAACGGCTAGATAGTGAACGAGCAACAAAGCCAGACGAAAAAGTGAGCGAACCACAAAGCCAGACTAGATGGCGAACGAGCAACAAAGCCAGGCTAGATAGTGAACGAGCAACAAAGCCAGACTAGATAGTGGACGAGCAACAAAGCAAGACTAGATAGTGAACGAGCAACAAAGCCAGGCTAGATAGTGAACGAGCAACAAAGGCCAGCTATACAGTGTACGAGCAACAAAGCCAGACTAGACAGTGAACCAGCAACAAAGCCAGGCTAGATAGTGAACGAGCAACAAAGCCAGGCTAGAGAGTAAACGAGCAACAAAGTTAGACTAGATGTTAAACGAGCAACAAGCCAGACTAGATAGTGAACGATTATCAAAGCTAGACTAGATAGTAAACGAGCAAAAAACCCAGACTAGATAGTGAACGAGCAAAAAATGCAGGCTAGATAGTAAACGCACAACAAAGCAGACAAGATATTAAACGATCAACAAAGCCATACAAGATAGTGAACGAGCAACAAAGCGAGACTAGATAGTGAACGACCAACAAAGCCAGAATAGATAGTGAACGAACAAATAACCCAGACTAGATAGAGAACGAGCAACAAGGCCAGACTAGATAGTGAACGAGCAACAAAGCCATGCTAGATAGTGAACGAGCAACAAAGCCAGGATCGATAGTGAATAAAAAACAAAAGCGAGACTGGACAATTAACGAGCAATAAA
>NW_027195603.1:0-10000 GCF_038502225.1 Cherax quadricarinatus
TAAGTTTTCTAAGGTTCTTTTGGTACAAAATTATTAACTTTTACATTAACATAAATGAAAAAAAATATATCTTTAAACGTATAAGAGAAAATTTTAGAGAGAACTTAATTTTAAATAAGTTCTTGATAATTGACCAGTGTTACCTATTCGGTACCATATATATATATATATATATATATATATATATATATATATATATATATATATATATATATATATATATATATATATATATATATATATATATATATATATATATATATATATATATATATATATATATATATATATATCTCACAAGTCTTTGATAAAATACCAATTATTAATCTGGAGAGGAAAGCCTGTGGCAAAACGCGACGTAAATAGCGTATACCAGGCAATATAATACACCCATACGCATCTGGGGCGTATGCTGTATACTATACCATCTAATCTGTATGCGTCTGGGGAGATTCGTAGACCAACCTGCTGAATATGTCTTCCCAGATCGCCACAAACACCTGTTCTGTCAGTACAATTACAGATATTTACATCTCTCAGCCATATTTACAATACGGATTGGAAGATGTCACACATGTGTCTAATTACCACAGGTATTGTACACCTATCGTCTATAATCTACCTTCAGTGAGAAGCTGAGGGAAATCCTAATGACTGACTAGAAATAATTAATGGTGGATTCAAATTTAAGTTTCTTGCTTTCTGGTCTGGCTCTCTGTTGTTTAATGATGCCCCTCGGTCCATTAATACGAGTATTCTTAATCACCCTATGTACAGGAGGCGCTGTAACTCAGCTTCAGATTGAGATGAAATTTGGATCAATGTACAGTGTGTATACACAGGGGGTGTATATTTGTTAGTGTATATATATTGAGAGGTGTATATCTCTATGCATATACACTGAGAGATGTATATCTCTCGGTGTATATAAACTGATATGTTACAGTGTATATACACTAAAATCTTACAGTGTATATACACTGAGAGGTGTATATGTCAGTGTATATACACTAAGAGGTGTATATCTCAGTGTATATATACACTGAGAGGTGTATATCTCAGTGTATATATATACACTGAGAGGTGTATATCTCAGTGTATATACACTGAGAGGTGTATATCTCAGTGTATATATACACATTGACCCCCGAAACTCTCTCCAGGTAAACTCCAGGTAAACACTGAGAGGTGTATATCTCAGTGTATACACACTAAGAGGTGTATATCTCAGTGTATATATACACTGAGAGGTGTATAATGACCCTCGTGTAGTAGATAGACTTTAAACCTAACAACCCAACCAGCCTTAATGACCCTCGTGTAGTAGACTTTAAACCTAACAACCCAACCAGTCTTAATGACCCTCGTGTAGTAGATAGACTTTAAACCTGACAACCCAACCAGTCTTAATGACCCTCGTGTAGTAGATAGACTTTAAACCTAACAACCTAACCAGCCTTAATGACCCTCGTGTAGTAGATGGACTTTAAACCTAACAACCCAACCAGCCTTAATGACCCTCGTGTAGTAGATAGACTTTAAACCTAACAACCCAACCAGTCTTAATGACCCTCGTGTAGTAGATAGACTTTAAACCTGACAACCCAACCAGCCTTAATGACCCTCGTGTAGTAGATAGACTTTAAACCTAACAACCCAACCAGCCTTAATGACCCTCGTGTAGTAGATAGACTTTAAACCTAACAACCCAACCAGTCTTAATGACCCTCGTGTAGTAGATAGACTTTAAACCTGACAACCCAACCAGCCTTAATGACCCTCGTGTAGTAGATAGACTTTAAACCTAACAACCCAACCAGTCTTAATGACCCTCGTGTAGTAGATAGACTTTAAACCTGACAACCCAACCAGCCTTAATGACCCTCGTGTAGTAGATAGACTTTAAACCTAACAACCCAACCAGTCTTAATGACCCTCGTGTAGTAGATAGACTTTAAACCTGACAACCCAACCAGCCTTAATGACCCTCGTGTAGTAGATAGACTTTAAACCTAACAACCCAACCAACCTTAATGACCCTCGTGTAGTAGATAGACTTTAAACCTAACAACCCAACCAGCCTTAATGACCCTCGTGTAGTAGATAGACTTTAAACCTGACAACCCAACCAACCTTAATGACCCTCGTGTAGTAGATAGACTTTAAACCTAACAACCCAACCAACCTTAATGACCCTCGTGTAGTAGATAGACTTTAAACCTAACAACCCAACCAACCTTAATGACCCTCGTGTAGTAGATAGACTTTAAACCTGACAACCCAACCAACCTTAATGACCCTCGTGTAGTAGATAGACTTTAAACCTAACAACCCAACCAGCCTTAATGACCCTCGTGTAGTAGATAGACTTTAAACCTGACAACCCAACCAGCCTTAATGACCCTCGTGTAGTAGATAGACTTTAAACCTAACAACCCAACCAACCTTAATGACCCTCGTGTAGTAGATAGAGTTTAAACCTAACAACCCAACCAGCCTTAATGACCCTCGTGTAGTAGATAGACTTTAAACCTAACAACCCAACCAGTCTTAATGACCCTCGTGTAGTAGATAGACTTTAAACCTAACAACCCAACCAGCCTTAATGACCCTCGTGTAGTAGATAGACTTTAAACCTAACAACCCAACCAGCCTTAATGACCCTCGTGTAGTAGATAGACTTTAAACCTAACAACCCAACCAGCCTAACATACACACCATAGTAACCTCACCAATCACACCTCCAAAATCACTATTTTCTAATCACTAAATTACTAAAATCTCCTTCAAAACCGGTTTTTTTTGACAGACTCAAAACTGATATTCAAATTAACCATTTATATTATATATATATATATATATATATATATATATATATATATATATATATATATATATATATATATATATATATATATATATATATATATATATATATATATATATATATATATATATATATATATATATATATATATATATATATATATATATATATATATATATATATATATATTGATGGGAGGTTGTCAGTCTCTCAGTCTTGATGGTAGGTTGTCAGTCCCTCAGTCTTGATGGTAGGTTGTCAGTCCCTCAGTCTTGATGGTAGGTTGTCAGTCCCTCAGTCTTGATGGTAGGTTGTCAGTCCCTCAGTCTTGATGGTAGGTTGTCAGTCCCTCAGTCTTGATGGTAGGTTGTCAGTCCCTCAGTCTTGATGGTAGGTTGTCAGTCCCTCAGTCTTGATGGTAGGTTGTCAGTCCCTCAGTCTTGATGGTAGGTTGTCAGTCCCTCAGTCTTGATGGAAGGTAGTCAGTCCCTCAGTCTTGATGGAAGGCAGTCAGTCCCTCAGTCTTGATCTAAGGTTGTCAGTCCCTCAGTCTTGATGGTAGGTTGTTAGTCCCTCAATCTTGATGGTAGGTTGTCAGTCCCTCAGTCTTGATGGTAGGTTGTTAGTCCCTCAATCTTGATGGTAGGTTGTCAGTCCCTCAGTCTTGATGGTAGGTTGTTAGTCCCTCAATCTTGATGGTAGGTTGTCAGTCCCTCAGTCTTGATCTAAGGTTGTCAGTCCCTCAGTCTTAATAACAATAACAATCTTTATCTCTACAAATGCAGAATACAACTTGTACAGACTTATAACTTTGGTCTTGTACCTGGAGGTCAGTGGCAGCAGCAGTGTCCAGGGTAACTAGAAAGAGATACCAGCTTATAACACAGGCTGAGAACTCACCTGATATTATTTGCTAAGATTCGTGGATCTGCAAGAATCTTAATCAATACAGCCTCCTTCTGTACTGTGTTTCTCTCAACACAATTCTAACCTAACCTAAGCTACCCTCTTCTAACTTAACCTAACGTAACCTAACCTAACCTAACCTAACCTAAGCTACCCTCTCCTATCCTAACCTGGGCTACCTTCTCCTAACCTAACGTAACCTAACCTAACCTGAGCTACCCTCTCCAAACCTAACCTAACGTAACGTAACCTAACCTAACCTAAGCTACCCTCTCCTATCCTAACCTGGGCTACCTTCTCCTAACCTAACGTAACCTAACCTAACCTGAGCTACCCTCTCCAAACCTAACCTAACGTAACGTAACCTAACCTAACCTAAGCTACCCTCTCCTATCCTAACCTGGGCTACCTTCTCCTAACCTAACGTAACCTAACCTAACCTAAGCTACCCTCTCCTAACCTAACCTAACCTAAGCTACCCTCTCCTATCCTAACTTGAGCTACCTTCTCCTAACCTAACGTAACCTAATCTAACCTAACCTAACCTAATCTCTCCATATCAGTAATAACAGATTAATATCTAAAAGATCTATATCTAATTGATTTATATCTATATGACCTATGACAAATCGGCCAATACTCTCAAAAAATATTTTGAAAAAAAAGGGGATCCAAAAGCACTGGATATATTCTTAATATATCACGTGTGTATAAATTGTATATATGTGGTAACTGGAATCGTCAAGATAAAGAATCAGACACATGTGTAACATCTAGGTATCTTTATTTGTAGACTTTTGGCCTTCCAGTGGCTTTATCGCTACAAATTCAGGGCGTAATGTGATGACTGTCAGAAATATATACCAGAGATGAAGTGAACAGTTTCTCAGTCTTGGTGAAGATCACAGTAGTCTAGAAGACTGTGTGTTTCACAGTCTTCGAGACTATGGTGATATTCACCTAGACTGAGGTACTGTGATTCACAGTCTTCAAGTGATCTTCACCAACTCCAAGACTGAGGGACTGATTACCACATCTTTCGTACATCTACAGTCTTCCCATCATGTCCTTGTATTGGACTGATAAAGCCACTGGAGAGCGAAACGTCCTCGAGTAAAGGTACCAGATATTGTAAATGTGTCTAATTCTCCTTGTAACTTTGCAGTCAAAACGTCTACATAAACACTAAGAATCCCACTTGAACGTTTCGACTAATCTGCCAGAAACACGTTTCAACCCTCTCTGTAAGGCCGAAATGACATTATTCTTGGCGAGTTTAATCACTACTTTTCTGGAAGTCTAACACATCCAGGAACCATA
This sequence comes from Cherax quadricarinatus, assembly GCF_038502225.1. NCBI lineage: Eukaryota > Metazoa > Arthropoda > Malacostraca > Decapoda > Parastacidae > Cherax > Cherax quadricarinatus. Next base: position 5,054 of record NW_027195603.1, read on the forward strand.
CAAAGTTTTAAGACGAGGTATGATAAAGCTCATGGAGCAGGGAGAAACAGGACCAAGTAGCGATCAGGGAAAAGGCTGGACCAGGAGCTATGAATCGACCCCTGTAACCACAAATAGGTGAGTACACAGTGAGGAGGCTGGGCCAGGAGCTGTCAGCTACCCATTAAATTCAGCTGTAAACCCAGACAGCCACCCTGGGGCTGTGTATATATACACTGAGATGTGTATATTTCAGTGTATATACACTGAGAAGTGTATATCTCAGTGTATATATACACTGAGAGGTGTATATCTCAGTATATATACACTGAGATGTGTATATTTCAGTGTATATACACTGAGAAGTGTATATCTCAGTGTATATATACACTGAGAGGTGTATATCTCTGTGTATATATACACTGAGAGGTGTATATCTCAGTATATATACACTGAGATGTGTATATCTCAGTGTATATATATACTGAGAGGTGTATATCTCAGTATATATACACTGAGAGGTGTATATCTCAGTGTATATATACACTGAGAGGTGTATATCTCAGTGTATATACACTGAGAGGTGTATATCTCAGTATATATACACTGAGAGGTGTATATCTCAGTGTATATACACTGGTAGTTTACATTACTCAGTATTTTAGGTATTAAAGTATTCTTGACTGGTGGTGTACAGGTGACCTGCAGCCTTAATGACCCTCGTGTAGTAGATAGACTTTAAACCTGACAACCCAACCAGCCTTAATGACCCTCGTGTAGTAGATAGACTCTAAACCTAACAACCCAACCAGCCTTAATGACCCTCGTGTAGTAGATAGACTTCAAACCTGACAACCCAACCAGCCTTAATGACCCTCGTGTAGTAGATAGACTTCAAACCTGACAACCCAACCAGCCTTAATGACCCTCGTGTAGTAGATAGACTTCAAACCTGACAACCCAACCAGCCTTAATGACCCTCGTGTAGTAGATAGACTTCAAACCTGGCAAGCCAACCAGCCTTAATGACCCTCGTCTAGTAGATAGACTTTAAACCTAACAACCCAACCAGCCTTAATGACCCTCGTGTAGTAGATAGACTTTAAACCTGATTAACCAACCAATAGCAATACTGTAGAGCCATGAGATAGATAGATAGATAGAAAGATAGATAGATAGGTAGATAGATAGAAAGAGATAGAGAGAGAGAGAGAGAGAGAGAGAGAGAGAGAGAGAGAGAGAGAGATAGAGAGAGAGAGAGAGAGAGAGAGAGAAAGCTGACCTCTGTGCTGAACCTCTCACTACCAAGATACAAGTTCCTGGTCCAGTGAGGGATTCTCCTTGGATCACAGTAAAGTATGAATAGAAGTATTTTCTTCTTAAATCGCCGGAGCAAGACAAGGCTGAGAGCCCAGACAAGTTGAGCCCAAAACTGCCCAAAACTGCTGAGTACATGTGCAGACCAGCCAGCAGCACCTCTAACTTGCATCTATCAGCACTGCCTAGTACAGTGTAAATGGCCCTCTCTGTGGAGAAAGAGGCAAATGTGATCCCTGTTCAGAAACAGGAAAGCAGAGCGGAAATCAACAATTACAGACCAGTGTCACTGCTGTCAGTCACTGGCAAGATCCTTGAGACAATAATCTCAAGACAGAGTTTTTCCAGTACCACTCACTGCTTTGTGACCGTCAAAATGGCTTCAGGAAAGAACACTCCGCTGCTGATGTGTTGTTATACCTCTGTACTAAATGGCACCAGACACTGGGTGAATCCAAAGTTAGCTTTGTGGTAGCAGTGGACATTGCTGGTGCTTTAGACCGGGTGTGGCACCAGGGATTCTTGGCCAAACTGCAAGCCCTGGGAATTGCAGGCTCTGCACTATGTCTCCTCAGTGATTACTTTCGAGGTAGATCTCTAAGTGTAGTTATCAATGGGAGTCAGGAAGTGTTCCACAGGGAAGTGTACTGGGGCCATTGTTATGGAATGTCTACTTCAACGATATTTTTCACCTCATTCCATAATCCTATGTATTCTGTCATTTACTTCTCTAAGAGAGCGTATGTCAGCTGTTCTAAACTACATCAGTCACCAGCTAACAGCTATATCAGCCTGGGGAAACCGATGGCAAGTAATATGAAAAAATACGAATGATGGTTGCTAAGCACCATGATGGTAATAAGAACATAAGAAGAACAGAAGAAAGAAGAAACACTGCAGAAGGCCTACTGGCCCATGCGAGGCAGGTCCAAGTCTCCTACCGGCTTAAGCCAATAACCCAACCTAGTTAGGTCAGGTCATATTCATTTAAGGAAGGAGCAAGGTATCAGACCTAGTATCACAAGCTAGTCAGCTCCAACTCACACCCACTCACACCCACTCATACCCACTCATGTATTTATCTAACCTATTTTTAAAAGTACACAACGTTTTAGCTGGAGTAGTGGTAAGAATGAATGGGAGAGTATTTCTCCCTGGTGAAGAAGTTGATATCCTTGGGGTGAAATTTGACTCCAAACTGACCATAAAGAATCACGTTATAAATCTTGCAAACAAGGCAGCTAGGAAGCTTACAATACTTCAACGTATCTCACATTTACTCGACAGTAGAAGTTGCAAGATTCCGTAGGAGGCACAAGTACTCTCACACGTTCAGTATGCTTCACTTTCATGGATTGCCTACCCCCCTCCCCCTCACCTCCACCTCATCTGCGACTTCTTAAGAGAGTAGAGAGAAGAGCAAGACGCCTCATCTCTCTCCTGGACCCAGTCTGGTGCCTTCAACACCGAAGACATGTTGGCCCAATATTGCCAAAGTACCACACTTAGCTCAACTCTGAGGACAGCGAGAAGTGAGCTTCTACACCACAAGACGGGCAGCCAGCAGCAATTCCACTCTGTACACTTCTCCAGAATATCGCTACATCTGACGTAATACTATAATCGAAATAAAGTAGGTTAATCAAATGAAATTACTGGCCCACAGATGGTACACAGCTGGCCCACAGATGGTACACAGCTGGCCCACAGATGGTACACAGCTGGCCCAGAGATGACTCCAACTTCATAAAAAGGCTTTTAAACGAGCTGATGCAGGTAAAAGGTCCTAGCTAGTACAGTCAGGAATTTTTAATCTGACCTTGTGAGACATTGTGAAACATATATATATATATATATATATATATATATATATATATATATATATATATATATATATATATATATATATATATATATATATATATATATATATATATATATATATATATATATATATATATAAGATGGCAAAGATGGCACTGATAGTGCCAGTGTCTAAAAAATTATAAGGGAAAAAATCTATAATCTATAGGCCTATTTCACTGACTGAATATATAAAAAAAAAAACTTAAAAACGATACTTAGAAAACAGTGAATGAAATAATTTCAGATTTTTCAAAATAATTCAGATTTTTTTGAAGATTTAAATACGTTATTGTTAATGGGGTTTAAAGTCTATCTACTACACGAGGGTTAAAGTCTATCTACTACACGAGGGTTTAAAGTCTATCTACTACACGAGGGTTAAAGTCTATCTACTACACGAGGGTTAAAGTCTATCTACTACACGAGGGTTAAAGTCTATCTACTACACGAGGGTTAAAGTCTATCTACTACACGAGGGTTAGAGTCTATCTACTACACGAGGGTTAAAGTCTATCTACTACACGAGGGTTTAAAGTCTATCTACTACACGAGGGTTTAAAGTCTATCTACTACACGAGGGTTTAAAGTCTATCTACTACACGAGGGTTTAAAGTCTATCTACTACACGAGGGTTTAAAGTCTATCTACTACACGAGGGTTTAAAGTCTATCTACTACACGAGGGTTAAAGTCTATCTACTACACGAGGGTTAAAGTCTATCTACTACACGAGGGTTAAAGTCTATCTACTACACGAGGGTTTAAAGTCTATCTACTACACGAGGGTTAAAGTCTATCTACTACACGAGGGTTTAAAGTCTATTTACTACACGAGGGTTTAAAGTCTATCTACTACACGAGGGTTTAAAGTCTATCTACTACACGAGGGTTAAAGTCTATCTACTACACGAGGGTTTAAAGTCTATCTACTACACGAGGGTTAAAGTCTATCTACTACACGAGGGTTAAAGTCTATCTACTACACGAGGGTTAAAGTCTATCTACTACACGAGGGTTAAAGTCTATCTACTACACGAGGGTTAAAGTCTATCTACTACACGAGGGTTTAAAGTCTATCTACTACACGAGGGTTTAAAGTCTATCTACTACACGAGGGTTAAAGTCTATCTACTACACGAGGGTTTAAAGTCTATCTACTACACGAGGGTTAAAGTCTATCTTCTACACGAGGGTTAAAGTCTATCTACTACACGAGGGTTTAAAGTCTATCTACTACACGAGGGTTTAAAGTCTATCTACTACACGAGGGTTAAAGTCTATCTACTACACGAGGGTTAAAGTCTATCTACTACACGAGGGTTAAAGTCTATCTACTACACGAGGGTTAAAGTCTATCTACTACACGAGGGTTAAAGTCTATCTACTACACGAGGGTTTAAAGTCTATCTACTACACGAGGGTTTAAAGTCTATCTACTACACGAGGGTTAAAGTCTATCTACTACACGAGGGCTTAAAGTCTATCTACTACACGAGGGTTTAAAGTCTATCTACTACACGAGGGTTAAAGTCTATCTACTACACGAGGGTTAAAGTCTATCTACTACACGAGGGTTAAAGTCTATCTACTACACGAGGGTTAAAGTCTATCTACTACACGAGGGTTAAAGTCTATCTACTACACGAGGGTTTAAAGTCTATCTACTACACGAGGGTTTAAAGTCTATCTACTACACGAGGGTTAAAGTCTATCTACTACACGAGGGTTTAAAGTCTATCTACTACACGAGGGTTAAAGTCTATCTTCTACACGAGGGTTAAAGTCT
>NW_027195603.1:15000-30000 GCF_038502225.1 Cherax quadricarinatus
AAATCAATAAACATTAATAAACATTAACAAACGGTAATTATTATTTCAACGGCATCACAAATCAGCCCCAAAAAATAATAATTAAGAAAACAGGAGCTACTGTTAATGTTGCGAAGCTTCTGTTGTTTTTTGCGACCACCGTTGAAAAAAACGGCCGTTTATTCAGTTAATAACGGCTCTCGGAACACCGTTTAACGGCCTCCGATTTGACGAGGCAACGGAAGGCGGGTCTGTTATTTTAGGGGGTAAAGGGAGGGTTTATAAAGGGGGGTTTCGCCCCCTCCAGATCCTGTCAAAGGGGAGGGGGGGAGGTGGCACATTTCGCACACGATCCCCGGTCGGACTGACCGACAAAATGGACGCCATTTCGCTCTCATTTTGGCGCAAGTCCGAATTTCTATAATTGGAGGGGGGCATCGCCCCCAGAAGCGGATTTAGGGAGATTTATAGGCTTTAAATCACCCCTATTTAACCACCTAAAAAATAATCCCCCCCAAAAAATTATCTACAAATCGAAAAACTTGTCCAGAGATAATTTCTATTTTTTTTTTTCGATATGGAATAAATAATGATTTATTCCGTTTTCTATGTTGCAGAGGCAATTAAAAAAAATATATATATATAGTGAGTAGAAAATGGAAATAATTTTGATTATAGGCGTAAAGGGGTTTTCCATATAGACCCATATATATATTTTTTTCGAAATTTTCTTTGATTTTTTTTAGAGACAGGATTGGGCAGGTGCCAAGATTTTGATAAATATATTGACTTCTCTCTCTCTCTCTCTCTCTCTCTCTCTTTCTCACTCTCTCTCTCTCTCTTTCTCACTCTCTCTCTTTCTCACTCTCTCTCTCTCTCTCTCACTCTCGTACACCTGCCAGCTGCCAGCTGGTCAATCATCACCTCAGCTGGCTCATTCCCACCTGCCGGAGGCCCAATGTTTCTCTCGGACAATTAATGCCCTGTGTGGGCGAAATGTGTTCTTAATATATGCCTGAGTTATTTGTTATTACTGGTACTACTACTACTGTTACTACTACTGGTACTACTATTACTACTAGCCACTATTACTACCTACTGAGCAGGTATACTCACCACTGCTTACTATTACACCACCGATGCCACTAATTACTACCACCGATGCCCCATTACTATTACCGATGCCACTATCATTGGCTGCCACCGATACTACCACTGCTCACACTCTGGACACTGATGCTACCTGTACCACCTTGAACACCATACGTACTACCACTGATACCCACTAATACTACCACTGATTGCACCTTGCCACCAGTATTACACCACCGACACCACCATTGCTACCGACACTGCTATTACGCCACGGTAATACTACCACTGAACACCTATACCACCACCGATACCACCTTACCACCACTGATGCCACTTACACAGGTGCCACTACGCTTACCCCACTGGATACTGTTTACTACCTACTGACCCACTACTCATTACTATTGCCACCTTACTGATAATGTACTACCACTGATCTTACTTGCTTGGCTGCACTCTATTACTACTGATACACTATTCACCCCACTGACCACTGGCTATTACCACTGATACCACCATTACCACCACCGATACCATTACCACCTGCGTCCACTACCGCGCCTCTATACTCACTGATACCACTATCACCACCACCGATGCGCCACCATACCTTACCACTGATAATTACCATTACTACCACTGATCACCCGTTACCACCACCGATATTACTCACACTACTCATGCTACTACCAGACCGCTACCGACTTACTACCACCGCCCACTATTGCCACACCTGATACACTATTACTACTGCACCATACCACCTTAATACACTACCGATACCACCATTACTACCACTGATACCACTATCACTACCACCGATACCACTCATTACTACCACTGATACCCGCTGGTTGCACTACCACCACCGATACCACCATTACTACCACCGATGCCTACCGCTTACTGCTTGCACTATTACTGACACCTGATACCACTGGTACACCTTACCACTGCTGGTGCCACTATTGCTACACCACCGATTAACTTACACCACCATACTACTATTCTACCACCGATACACCACGCTACTGCACCACTGTTACACCGCACCACTCTACCACCACCCGCCACATTGCTACCTTACCTTCCAGACCCATTACCACCCCGAACACATACTACCACTGACTACTTATTACCACTGATGCCTACTATTACCCCACCGACACCTCACTACTCACTGATGCTATTACCTTGGCCACTGGTACCACCATTACCACCACCGATACACCTTACCACCCCGATTACCACTACCACCGGGATGCCACATACTATTCTACCGATAACCACATACTGCACCACCTGCCACAATGCTACCATACTACTTGCCTGCCACTATTACTACCTACCACACTGATACCCACCGACGGTACCTTACCACCAGATACCTTACTGCCACTGATGCCACCTTACCGATACCTACTATCACACCACCGCGCCCCATTACCTCGGAGGTACCTTATACACTACCGGTGCCGCTATTCTACTATTACTACTACTGATACTACTATTACTACTACTGATACTACTATTACTACTACTGATACTACTATTACTACTACTGATACTACTATTACTACTACTGATACTATTACTACTACTGATACTACTATTACTACTACTGATACTACTATTACTACTACTGATGCTACTATTACTACTACTGATACTACTATTACTACTACTGATACTACTATTACTACTACTGATACTACTATTACTACTACTGATGCCACTATTACTACTACTGATACTACTATTACTACTACTGATGCCACTATTACTACTACTGATGCTACTATTACTACTACTGATGCTACTATTACTACTACTGATGCTACTATTACTACTACTGATGCCACTATTACTACTACTGATGCTACTATTACTACTACTGATACTACTATTACTACTACTGATACTATTACTACTACTGATACTACTATTACTACTACTGATACTACTATTACTACTACTGATACTATTACTACTACTGATGCTACTATTACTACTACTGATACTATTACTACTACTGATACTACTATTACTACTACTGATACTATTACTACTACTGATACTACTATTACTACTACTGATGCCACTATTACTACTACTGATGCCACTATTACTACTACTGATGCCACTATTACTACTACTGATGCTACTATTACTACTACTGGTACTACTATTACTACTATTGATACTACAACTGTTACTACTACTGATACTACTATTACTACTACTGATGCTATTACTACTACTGATACCACTATTACTACTACTCATACTACTATTACTACTACTGATGCTATTACTACTATTGATACTACTATTACTACTACTGATACCACTATTACTACTACTCATACTACTATTACTACTACTGATGCTATTACTACTATTGATACTACTATTACTACTACTGATGCTATTACTACTACTGATACTACTATTACTACTACTGATACTACTATTACTACTACTGATACTATTACTACTACTGATACTACTATTACTACTACTGATGCTACTATTACTGCTATAATTTACTAATAACATATAATAATAATAATTATAATCATTGTTGTAGCAATACTACTACTGCTGCAACTGCTACTACAATTACTATCACTACTACAACAACAACTACTACAACAACAACTACTACAACAACAACTACTACAATAGAGTTCCTGTGTATTGATATTCCTTATATGTAAATACAGGAATATACAAATTCTGTGTGTATTAATATGTATAAATACAGGAAAATACAAATTCTGTGCGTATTAATATGTATAAATACAGGAATATACAAATTCTGTATGTATTAATATGTATAAATATAGGAATATACAAATTCTGTATGTATTAATATGTATAAATACAGGAATATACAAATTCTGTGTGTATTAATATGTATAAATACAGGAATATACAAATCCTGTGTGTATTAATATGTATAAATACAGGAATATACAAATTCTGTGTGTATTAATATGTATAAATACAGGAATATACAAATTCTGTATGTATTAATATGTGTATATACAGGAATATACAAATTCTGTATGTATTAATATGTATAAATACAGGAATATACAAATTCTGTATGTATTAATATGTGTATATACAGGAATATACAAATTCTGTATGTATTAATATGTATAAATACAGGAATATACAAATTCTGTATGTATTAATATGTGTATATACAGGAATATACAAATTCTGTATGTATTAATATGTATAAATACAGGAATATACAAATTCTGTATGTATTAATATCTGTATATACAGGAATATACAAATTCTGTATGTATTAATATGTATAAATACAGGAATATACAAATTCTGTATGTATTAATATGTATAAATACAGGAATATACAAATTCTGTATGTATTAATATGTATAAATACAGGAATATACAAATTCTGTATGTATTAATATGTATAAATACAGGAATATACAAATTCTGTATGTATTAATATGTATAAATACAGGAATATACAAATTCTGTATGTATTAATATGTGTATATACAGGAATATACAAATTCTGTATGTATTAATATGTATAAATACAGGAATATACAAATTCTGTATGTATTAATATGTATAAATACAGGAATATACAAATTCTGTATGTATTAATATGTATAAATACAGGAATATACAAATTCTGTATGTATTAATATGTATAAATACAGGAATATACAAATTCTGTATGTATTAATATGTATAAATACAGGAATATACAAATTCTGTATGTATTAATATGTATAAATACAGGAATATACAAATTCTGTGTGTATTAATATGTGTATATACAGAAATATACAAATCCTATTTGTATTGATATGTTCTCCAAGTTTCTCCTTTGTATGGAGTGATGAAGCTACTGAGGGGCGAAACGTTCCATCAGAAAACATAGTTGCACATGTGTCTGATTTATCAATGATCATACTGTACCTTGTATACAACGTGTGTTGTATGATTATACTGTACCTTGTATGCAACGTGTGTTGTATGATTATACTGTACCTTGTATGCAACGTGTGTTGTATGATTATACTGTACCTTGTATACAACGTGTGGTGTATGATTATACTGTACCTTGTATACAACGTGTGGTGTATGATTATACTGTACCTTGTATACAACGTGTGTTGTATGATTATACTGTACCTTGTATACAACGTGTGGTGTATGATTATACTGTACCTTGTATGCAACGTGTGTTGTATGATTATACTGTACCTTGTATACAACGTGTGGTGTATGATTATACTGTACCTTGTATACAACGTGTGTTGTATGATTATACTGTACCTTGTATACAACGTGTGTTGTATGATTATACTGTACCTTGTATACAACGTGTGTTGTATGATTATACTGTACCTTGTATGCAACGTGTGTTGTATGATTATAATGTACCTTGTATGCAACGTGTGGTGTATGATTATACTGTACCTTGTATGCAACGTGTGTTGTATGATTATACTGTACCTTGTATGCAACGTGTGTTGTATGATTATACTGTACCTTGTATGCAACGTGTGGTGTATGATTATACTGTACCTTGTATACAACGTGTGTTGTATGATTATACTGTACCTTGTATGCAACGTGTGTTGTATGATTATACTGTACCTTGTATACAACGTGTGGTGTATGATTATACTGTACCTTGTATACAACGTGTGTTGTATGATTATACTGTACCTTGTATACAACGTGTGGTGTATGATTATACTGTACCTTGTATGCAACGTGTGGTGTATGATTATACTGTACCTTGTATGCAACGTGTGTTGTATGATTATACTGTACCTTGTATGCAACGTGTGTTGTATGATTATACTGTACCTTGTATGCAACGTGTGTTGTATGATTATACTGTACCTTGTATGCAACGTGTGTTGTATGATTATACTGTACCTTGTATACAACGTGTGGTGTATGATTATACTGTACCTTGTATACAACGTGTGTTGTATGATTATACTGTACCTTGTATACAACGTGTGGTGTATGATTATACTGTACCTTGTATGCAACGTGTGGTGTATGATTATACTGTACCTTGTATGCAACGTGTGTTGTATGATTATACTGTACCTTGTATGCAACGTGTGTTGTATGATTATACTGTACCTTGTATGCAACGTGTGGTGTATGATTATACTGTACCTTGTATGCAACGTGTGGTGTATGGTTATACTGTACCTTGTATGCAACGTGTGTTGTATGATTATACTGTACCTTGTATGCAACGTGTGGTGTATGATTATACTGTACCTTGTATGCAACGTGTGGTGTATGATTATACAGTACCTTGTATGCAACGTGTGGTGTATGATTATACTGTAGTATTAATACAAATTCATACACCAATTAGACGTGAGGTTAGTTACGAGTGACCCGGAAGAGTATTGTGGTATTGTATTTTGGATTGTGATATTGTATTTTGGATTGTGGTATTGTATTTTGGATTGTGATATTGTATTTTGGATTGTGATATTGTATTTTGGATTGTGGTATTGTATTTTGGATTGTGGTATTGTATTTTGGATTGTGGTATTGTATTCTGTATTGTGGTATTGTATTTTGGATTGTGGTATAGTATTTTGTATTGTGGTATTGTATTCTGTATTGTGGTATTGTATTTTTGTATTGTGATATTGTATTTTGCAGTGGGGTATTGTATTCTGTATTGTGATGTTGCATTTTGTATTGTGGTATTGTATTTTGCATTGTGATATTGTATTTTGCATTGAGGTATTGTATTATGTATTGTGGTATTGTATTTTGTATTGTTTTATTGTATTTTTACTGTGGTATTGTATTATATATTGTGGTACTGTATTATGCAATGTGATATCGTAATATATATTGTGGGTGTATGTAATGTATAATGTATGATACAGTAGTGTATGAAATAAAGTAGACTGACTGATGGGACTATTACTACTAGGAGTACTGGGGCTACTAGGACTGCTATTACTACTAGGACTACTGGGGCTACTAGGACTCCTATTACTACTAGGAGTACTGGGGCTACTAGGACTGCTATTACTACTAGGACTACTGAAACTACTCAATGATGACGAATATTCCAAAAATTTAGAGCTATCTCTAAATTCCAGAACTAGTACTAATAGCCTAGTTGCTTGATTCTAGGTATTTCTAAAGCATCTATTTCTAAACCAGTTGTTCAAATTTTTTGATTTCAAAAATTTTGATTTTCATTTAGTTTATTTCGAAATTCGTATACTCAGCATTACGAAAATTATATATATATAATATATATATATATATATATATATATATATATATATATATATATATATATATATATATATATATATATATATATATATATATATATATATATATATATATATATATATATATATATATATATATATATATCACAGTAAACAGGTGATATTACAACATGAACAACCACTGTGAAAAATATTGAATTTCCAAGCGCTTTCGTGGTTTCTCACATTATCCAGGAACTGCAAAGATAAAAGAATATCAGAAGGCATATAAGGAGAAGATTACACTTCGCAGTCAGCATACAACACCTGACTCTTTATGATCATGTGGGTGAGGTGGTCAAGGACCTGTCAAATATATCTTAAATTCTTCCCAAATTTTATTAATTATAAATGAATCTAATTTGTATATTCCTAAACTAATATTTATATTAAATTATTGATTCTAATATATTTATCTCAACCATAGACCTGGTTGATACAACTTTATCAACCATAGACCTGGTTGATACAACTTTCTCAACCATAGATCTGGTTGATACAACTTTATCAACCATAGATCTGGTTGATACAACTTTATCAACCATAAATCTGCTTGATACAACTTTCTCAACCATAGATCTGCTTGATACAACTTTCTCAACCATAGATCTGCTTGATACAACTTTCTCAACCATAGATCTGCTTGATACAACTTTCTCGGACTTTTGAAAATCAATTAGATGGTTAAAATCTCTCACATAATAAACAGATCATTAGAATCTTGTCCACTTCTAATGTTATATTTATGTTGTTGTAATCTTAGTTCAAGACTTTTACCAGTTTGTCCCAAGTAAACTTTATCACATTTTGTACAAGGAATCTTATAGACACAGCTATCAGCATTTTTTACAGGGAATCTTATAGACACAGCTATCAGCATTTTTTACAGGGAATCTTATAGACACAGCTATCAGCATTTTTTACAGGGAATCTTATAGACACAGCTATCAGCATTTTTTACAGGGAATCTTATAGACACAGCTATCAGCATTTTTTACAGGGAATCTTATAGACACAGCTATCAGCATTTTTTACAGGGAATCTTACAGACACAGCTATCAGCATTTTTGGGGGAATCTTAATCAAATATATTTTTACTGTATCAAGATTTTTAACTACGACTTAGATATTAAAATTCTTAAGAAGGTCAAGAATATCAAGAAAGTTTTCTTGGTAAGGAAGAACTAACATATTCTTAGTTAAATAAGATTCTTTGTCATTTTTTGTATTGTAAAAAGTAATTATAGCAATTTTAAAAGATTTATCAATTAAGTATTTTGGGTATTTTAGATCATTAGTTATTTGATAAATCTTCAAGATTTGTTCATCTATGAACTCTGGGCTGCAAATACACAAAATTCTCAAGAATATTGATAAGAACACAGAAAATTTAACTTTATCTTGATGTGAAGAATAATTGTGTACATAAGAATAATTATTTCTTGATTTTCTGTAAATTATAAATTTAAAATCATGGTTCCCTTTAATAATTAAAACATCTAGAAAAGGCAATGAATTATCTCGTTCAAACTCAACAGTAAAATTTATCAAGGAAATAGTTTATATCTTAAACATAAGATATAAAATATCATCAAAATATCTATACCACTTAGCTGTAATTTGAAGGATTTTGTTAAGTAATCTTGTCTCAAAATATTCCATATACAAATTACTAAGGACAGGTGAGAGAGGATTTCCCATTACCATACCAAACTTCTGAGTGTAAAACTCACCATTAAACACAAACTTCCCATCAACAATACAGAGTTTAATAAACTTAATGATGATAGGTTCTGGCAATTGTTAGTCGTAATTAACAAGTTCTTCAGATAGGGAACTTAATAAATTATCATCTGGAACTTTTCCAAAGAAAGAATTAACATCAAAACTAACCAAACTAGTAATTTTAATAATTGATGGCGTTTAATTTACCAACTAAATCTATATTGGTTTCAACATTAAAGTTAGAAATATTACCAACAATTGTGCTCAACATATCTAGGAGTAATTTAGATCATTAGAGGAAAGTGAATCATTGAAGGTAATTACAGGTCTGGCTGGTTTAACTGGTTTATGTCTTGTTATTAATACATCTATGATGCCATGAAGGTAATAAGAGGTCTGGCTGGTTTACCTGGTTTATGTCTTGTTAAAACAGACATATATGGTAAATATGGTTTAGTGGTCACCAATGTTTCAATTCATATTTGCCTGTCAGCAACAGTTTTATTGTTTTATTAAAACTACTGTTAACAGAATCTAAGGCATTCTATCTAAATTTAGAATATCAAAATTACTGTTAACAGAATCTAAGTGATTCTGTGTAAATTTAGAATATCAAAATTACTGTTAACAGAATCTAATTGATTCTATCTAAATTTAGAATATCAAAATTACTGTGAACAGAATCTAAGTGATTCTGTCTAAATTTAGAATATCAAAATTACTCTTAACAGAATCTAAGTGATTCTGTCTAAATTTAGAATATCAAAATTACTGTGAACAGAATCTAAGTGATTCTGTCTAAATTTAGAATATCAAAATTACTGTGAACAGAATCTAAGTGATTCTGTCTAAATTTAGAATATCAAAATTACTGTGAACAGAATCTAAGTGATTCTGTCTAAATTTAGAATATCAAAATTACTGTGAACAGAATCTAAGTGATTCTGTCTAAATTTAGAATATCAAAAGTACTGTTAACAGAATCTAAGTGATTCTATCTAAATTTAGAATATCAAAATTACTGTTAACAGAATCTAAGTGATTCTATCTAAATTTAGAATATCAAAATTACTGTTAACAGAATCTAAGTGATTCTATCTAAATTTAGAATATCAAAATTACTGTTAACAGAATCTAAGTGATTCTATCTAAATTTAGAATATCAAAATTACTGTTAACAGAATCTAAGGAATTCTATCTAAATTTAGAATATCAAAATTGCTGTTAACAGAATCTAAGTGATTCTGTCTAAATTTAGAATATCAAAATTACTGTTAACAGAATCTAAGGGATTCTATCTAAATTTTGAATAATTATTTTTAATCACATAAAAAAATTATTTACTCCATCTTGGAAAATAATTTCTTTCAAAATTACTATTAAATTATTTTTTCTGTTTTAGTAATATCCAAATTTTTATTAATTAAGTTATTATAAAACTTAAAAAAAAATTTTGGTCAACTGTAAAAATTTGATCAAAAATCTATAAATAATTCAATTATTTACATTAATTTATTACAGAATAAATTATTGGATTTTTTTGTTATACAAAAAAATTGCAATTTCCACACTTAGAGAGTAACTTAGAGTAACTTAATTTTAACTAATATTTCATTTAACAAGTTAATTACAGAGTTATTAACATGTTTATTCCAGTTAATATTTTCAATTATTTTATCTAATTTTCTTTTTAATTTATTTTTGAGTTAATTACAATAAATAAACTTAATAATCTGGAAAAAACTTAATAATCTGGAAAAACTTAATAATATAGAAAAAATAATCTGGAAAAAACTTAATAATCTGGAAAAAAACTTAATAATCTAGAAAAAATAATCTGGAAAAAACTTAATAATCTGTAAAAAACTTAATAATCTAGAAAATACTTAATAATCTGGAAAAAAACTTAATAATCTGGAAAAAACTTAATAATCTGGAAAAAAACTTAATAATCTAGAAAATACTTAATAATCTGGAAAAAAAAACTTAATAATCTGGAAAAAACTTAATAATCTGAAAAAAAAACTTAATAATCTGAAATAAACTTAATATTCTTGAATAAACTTAATATTCTGACGGAAAATACCGTATTAATTATATATATATATATATATATATATATATATATATATATATATATATATATATATATATATATATATATATATATATATATATATATATATATATATATATATATATATATATATATATATATTTTAGAAGAAAAAAAAATTGGAAAAGACTGTCTTTGTATCTATTATAAAATAATTGTCTATTATAACAATAATTTATATTATACAAACAATCGTCTATTATAGAAATTTCTTTTTCTTTCCAAATTACCTTAGGACAAGTGTATGATAATGAAGAAAAATATATTATTTTTAAAAATACAATGATAGGTGTATATCTCAGTGTATATACACTGAGAGGTGTATATATCAGTGTATATACACTGAGAGGTGTATATATCAGTGTATATACACTGAGAGGTGTATATATCAGTGTATATACACTGAGAGGTGTATATATCAGTGTATATACACTGAGAGGTGTATATCTCAGTGTATATACACTGAGAGGTGTATATCTCAGTGTATATATACACTGAGAGGTTTATATCTCAGTGTATATACACTGAGAGGTGTATATCTCAGTGTATATACACTGAGAGGTGTATATCTCAGTGTATATACACTGAGAGGTGTATATCTCAGTGTATATACACTGAGAGGTGTATATATCAGTGTATATAAGCTGAGAAGCATATATCCCTCGGTGTACATACACTGAGAGGTATATATCTCAATATACATACACATTGAGAGATGTATAGCTCAGTGTATATATACACTGAGAGGTTTATATCTCAGTGTATATATACACTGAGAGGTTTATATCTCAGTCTATATACACTGAGAGGTGTATATGTCAGTGTATATACACTGAGAGGTGTATATGTCAGTGTATATACACTGAGAGGTGTATATATCAGTGTATATACACTGGTAGTTTACATTACTCAGTATTTTATGTATTAAAGTATTCTTGACTGGTGGTGTACAGGTGACCTGCAGCCTTAATGACCCTCGTGTAGTAGATAGACTTTAAACCTGACAACCCAACCAGCCTTAATGACCCTCGTGTAGTAGATAGACTTTAAACCTAACAACCCAACCAGCCTTAATGACCCTCGTGTAGTAGATAGACTTTAAACCTGACAACCCAACCAGCCTTAATGACCCTCGTGTAGTAGATAGACTTTAAACCTAACAACCCAACCAGCCTTAATGACCCTCGTGTAGTAGATAGACTTCAAACCTAACAACCCAACCAGCCTTAATGACCCTCGTGTAGTAGATAGACTTCAAACCTGACAACCCAACCAGCCTTAATGACCCTCGTGTAGTAGACAGACTTTAAACCCCATTAACCACGCAGACATTATGGCACTCACCAAGACTGATTTAAGTCCTCAAGACATGGCTGATACATCTAGCTACATCCCAGGCAGCAAATTATTCTTTTCTGAAACTAAGACAGGAAGTAGCGCCACCTGTCAGTGGAAATTAGGATTTAAAGCTGAAATTACGGCTGAAGTTCTTCAGTCAGACTGTAAGTAAGGACCTTGAAAAACTGATTTCAGCTGTGAAATGCAGACATGAGAATGGGCAATAATGATACCCAACCTAATGTATAAAATACCCTCGGTTGGGCATCTTTATTGCTCACATAGTAGGCTTTTTCAGGCAAATATTTGACTGAAGAAACAGCCTGGTTGATCAGGCCTTGATCCACCCTGCCAGACAGGGCCACAGGGGCGTTGACCACCGTAACCCTCTCCAAGTATACTCCAGGTATACTGTGCGGGCGAAACATATCAGTAAACATACCCAACTGCTACACCTGCATCACCTATAGACATGACCTACTTAAACCTGTGGATTTATCCACTGTGTCACCGCCTACAACTGCTGCACCTCACCTGCCTACAACTGCTGCACCTCACCTGCCTACAGTATATAAGCCACTTCGCACATATGCTGTGTTATTTTCAAGGTTCATATACTGATTACATAGACTCCAGGTTGAGGGACTGATTACCTCAAACTAACTCTGATATTCATTTTTCTGTGTATAGGACTGATGAAGCCACTGTGGGGCGAAACGTTCCATCAATAATGATATCTAAGTATTGCATATGTGTCTAATTTATCAACTATGTAGACTGTTCCAGTCATCCACTACTAGGTAGACTGTTCCAGTCATCTACTACTGGGTAGACTGTTCCAGTCATCCACTACTGGGTAGACTGTTCCAGTCATCCACTACTGGGTAGACTGTTCCAGTCATCTACTACTGGGTAGACTGTTCCAGTCATCTACTACTGGGTAGACTGTTCCAGTCATCCACTACTGGGTAGACTGTTCCAGTCATCCACTACTGGGTAGACTGTTCCAGTCATCCACTACTGGGTAGACTGTTCCAGTCATCTACTACTGGGTAGACTGTTCCAGTCATCTACTACTGGGTAGACTGTTCCAGTCATCCACTACTGGGTAGACTGTTCCAGTCATCTACTACTGGGTAGACTGTTCCAGTCATCCACTACTGGGTAGACTGTTCCAGTCATCTACTACTGGGTAGACTGTTCCAGTCATCTACTACTGGGTAGACTGTTCCAGTCATCTACTACTGGGTAGACTGTTCCAGTCATCCACTACTGGGTAGACTGTTCCAGTCATCTACTACTGGGTAGACTGTTCCAGTCATCTACTACTGGGTAGACTGTTCCAGTCATCTACTACTGGGTAGACTGTTCCACTCAACTATTAGGTAGACTGTTCCACTCAATACTAGGCAGACTGTTCCACTCAACTGCTAGGAAGACTGTTCCACTCAACTACTAGGCAGACTGTTCCACTCAACTGCTAGGTAGACTGTTCCACTCATCACTAGGCGATTCCAAGAACACAAGTAAGGAGAAACACTGCAGAAGGCCTGCTGGCCCGTGCTATGCAGGCTAAACTTAAACTCACTCAAAAACCTATCCAGGCTGGTTTTTAACACCCCCACCCCCCAGGGTTTACAGACCAGCCTGTGACAGAACAAACTAGAGAGAATAAACGTAAACTACACTAATAACGATAATTAGAGGAATAGACGCATGCGCAACTAAATTAGCTAAGAATTGAGGCCATTTAAAACCACCATTTACCTTCACATATCCTCATATATATATATATATATATATATATATATATTTATATATATATATATATAATATATATATATATATATATATATATATATATATATATACATATATACATATATAGATATATATATATATACATATATAGATATATATATATATATATAAATATATAGATATATATATATATATATATATATATATATATAAATATATATATATATATATATATATATATACATATATATATAACGTATTTTATGGCGAAGAAGACGCTCCGGGGGTCTAGGACCCCCAAAAATTGTGACCTGATAAATTTTGGGGAAAATGAACAGAAGCTTTATAAGTCTTCTATTGATCTTTTATCTTTGGAGTTCCTTGATAATGTGAGAAGTCACGAAAGCGCTTGGAAGTTTACTATTTATTTCACGGTGGTTGTTCTGTATATTGTGATCTGTTTAGCGTGGTGGCGGGGGGCGTTGACCCCTGAAACCCTCTCCAGGTATACTCCAGGTATACTCCAGGTATACTCCAGGTATATAATGCATATATGTATATTGTATTTTGTATGTTGTATGTATGTTGTATTATAAAATCATTCAATACCTGTAAAATACTTCAGAATACTTTCTAGATTATGTAAATTAAATG
>NW_027195603.1:35000-40000 GCF_038502225.1 Cherax quadricarinatus
CTTGTACCAACAGAAGGAAGGATATTCTTGCTTGTACCAACAGAAGGAAGGATATTCCTGTTTGTACCAACAGAAGAAAGAATATTCTTGCTTGTACCAACAGAAGGAAGGATATTCTTGCTTGTACCAACAGAAGGAAGGATATTCTTGCTTGTACCAACAGAAGGAAGGATATTCTTGCTTGTACCAACAGAAGGAAGGATATTCCTGTTTGTACCAACAGAAGGAAGGATATTCTTGCTTGTACCAACAGAAGGAAGGATATTCCTGTTTGTACCAACAGAAGGAAGGATATTCTTGCTTGTACCAACAGAAGGAAGGATATTCTTGCTTGTACCAACAGAAGGAAGGATATTCTTGCTTGTACCAACAGAAGGATATTTCTGATCGTACCAACAGAAGGAAGGATATTCTTGCTTGTACCAACAGAAGGAAGGATATACTTGCTTGTATCAACAGAAGGAAGGATATTCTTGTTTGTACCAACAGAAGGAAGAATATTCCTGTTTGCACCAACAGAAGGAAGGATATTCTTCTTGTACCAACAGAAGGATATTCCTGTTTGTATCAACAGAGGGAAGAATATTCCTGTTTGCACAAACAGAAGGAAGAATATTCTTACCTGTACGTAGAGAAGGGAGAGGGTAAATATTCTACCCAAGAATATTAAACGAATATTACATATCCCAGGGGAGCGCCGCCCCCTAGAATATCTTGTAGTTCAGAACTGGCAAATTAGATATATAGGCAGGCCTTACACGATATATTCTTAGGAATATATGGCAGTTATGCAGTCTAACTGGACAGTAGATTGTAGGTAGAGTGGTTCAGTAGACTGTAAGTGGAGTGGTTCAGTAGATTGTAAGTGTAGTGGTTCAGTAGATTGTAAGTGCAGTGGTTCAGTAGATTATAAGTGGAATGGTTCAGTAGATTGTAAGTGCAGTGGTTCAGTAGATTGTAAGTGGAATGGTTCAGTAGATTGTAAGTGGAGTGGTTCAGTAGATTGTAAGTGGAACGATTCAGTAGATTGTAGGTGGAATGATTCAGTAGACTGTAGGTGGAGTGGTTCAGTAGATTGTAAGTGGAATGGTTCAGTAGATTGTAAGTGGAATGATTCAGTAGACTGTAGGTGGAGTGGTTCAGTAGATTGTAAGTGGAATGATTCAGTAGACTGTAAGTGGAATGATTCAGTAGATTGTAAGTGGAATGATTCAGTAGACTGTAGGTGGAGTGGTTCAGTAGACTGTAAGTGGAATGATTCAGTAGACTGTAGGTGGAGTGGTTCAGTAGACTGTAAGTGGAATGATTCAGTAGACTGTAGGTGGAGTGGTTCAGTAGATTGTAAGTGGAATGATTCAGTAGACTGTAGGTGGAGTGGTTCAGTAGATTGTAAGTGGAATGATTCAGTAGACTGTAGGTGGAGTGGTTCAGTAGATTGTAAGTGGAATGATTCAGTAGACTGTAGGTGGAGTGGTTCAGTAGACTGTAGGTAGAATGATTCAGTAGACTGTAGGTGGAGTGGTTCAGTAGACTGTAGGTAGAATGATTCAGTAGACTGTAGGTAGAATGGTTCAGTAGAACCATTAAGTGCCCATCTCCTCTTTTGATACGACTATATATGCTTCTCTTTTGACCAATCAGATGTTTTAATGTGTTGTTTGTCATTTAGGGTTATTATTGTTAGATCTGATTTCCCTACTCAGACAACTTATGTTCCATATAGGGAAATCAGATCAGATAAAAATGATCCCAAATGGATGAACAAGAGATTAAAACATCTCATTGGTCACAAAAGAGGCATATATAGGCGTACCAAAAGAGGGGATGGGCAGTTAACAAATCGATATATTCAGATAAAGAGAGAAATGGAAATGGGATTAAAAAAAAGCAAAAAGAGATTATGAGGTTAAAGTCGCAAAGGAATCGAAGACTAACCCAAAAGGATTCTTTCAGGTATACAGAAGTAAGATTAGGGACAGTATAGGCCCACTTAAAGGTTTCTCAGGTCAGCTCACCGATAGTGATAAGGAAATGTGTAGAATTTTTAACATATACTTCCTCTCAGTTGTTACACAGGAAGATACTAGCGATATTCCAGAAATAAATTATGTAGAACAGGACGATAATAAACTATGCACGATTAGGGTCACAAGTGACATAGTCGTTAGACAAATACGTTTATTAGAACCTAGCAATTCCCCAGGTCCTGATGAACTGTTTACAAGGGTTCTAAAGGAATGCAAAGAGGAGCTTAGCAAACCTTTGGCTAATCTTTTTAACATATCACTACAAACTGGAATAGTGCCTGATTAGTGGAAAATGGCAAATGTAATACCTATTTACAAGGCAGGTGACAGGTCCTTAGCTTCGAACTATAGACCAATAAGCCTTACCTCCATAGTGGGAAAATTTATGGAATCAATAATTGTAGAAACAATTCGTAGCCATCTTGATAGGCTTAAATTGGTTAATGAATCTCAACACGGTTTTACAAAGGGGCGTTCCTGTCTTACGAATTTACTAACTTTTTTCACTAAGGTGTTTGAGGAGGTAGATCATGGTAATGAATATGATATTGTGTATATGGACTTAAGTAAGGATTCTGATAGAGTCCCACATCAGAGACTGTTGAGGAAACTTAAGGCACACGGAATAGGAGGAGAATTTTTTCCTGGGTAGAGGCATGACTGACAAATAGGCAGCAGAGAGTTTGCATAAATGGGGAGAAATCAGAATGGGGGCACGTCACAAGCGGTGTTCCTCAGGGGTCAGTGTTGGGCCCGTTGTTGTTCACAATTTACATAAACGACATAGATGAGGGAATAAATAGCGACATAAGCAAATTTGATGATGACACCAAAATAGGCCGTCCAATTCACTCTAATGAGAACACTAGAGCACTCCAGGATGATTTGAATAGGCTGATGCAGTAGTCGGAGAAGTGGCAGATGCAGTTTAATATTGACAAATGCAAAGTTCTAAATGTTGGACAGGAATATAACCATGCCACATATAAACTAAATAATGTAGATCTTAATATTACTGATTGCAAAAATTATTTAGGAGTTCTGGTTAGTAGTAATCTAAAACCAAGACAACAGTGCATTAGTGTTCGCAATAAAGCTAACAGAATTCTTGGTTTCATATCTAGAAGTATAAATAATAGAAGTCCTCAGGTTGTTCTTCAACTCTATATATCCTTGGTTAGGTCTCATTTAGACTATACTGCTCAGTTCTGGTCACCGTATTACAGAATGGATATAAATGCTCTGGAAAACGTACAGAGGAGGATGACAAAGTTGATCCCATGTATCAGAAATCTTCCCTATGAGGATAGACTGAGGCCCTGAATCTGCACTCTCTAGAAAGACGTAGAATTAGGGGGGATATGATCGAGGTGTATAAATGGAAGACAGGAATAAATAAAGGGGATGTAAATAGTGTGCTGAAAATATCTAGCCAAGACAGGACTCACAGCAATGGTTTTAAGTTGGAAAAATTCAGATTCAGGAAGGATATAGGAAAGCACTGGTTTGGTAATAGAGTTGTGGATGAGTGGAACAAACTCCCGAGTACAGTTATTGAGGCTAAAACGTTGTGTAGTTTTAAAAATAGGTTAGATAAATACATGAGTGGGTGTGAGTTGGACCTGACTAGCTTGTGCTACTAGGTCTGATGCCGTGCTCCATCCTTAAGTGAATGTGACCTGACCTGACTAAGTTGGAGCATTGGCTTGGGCCGGTGGTAGAATTGGACCTGCCTCGTATGGGTCTACTGGCCCATGCGAGGTGAAGGTGCTAGGACACAGGTGAAGGTGCTAGGACATAGGTGAAGGTGCTAGGACATAGGTGAAGGTGCTAGGACATAGGCGAAGGTGCTAGGACACAGGTGAAAGTGCTAGGGCACAGGTGAAGGTGCTAGGGCATAGGTGAAGGCGCTAGGACAAAGGTGAACGTGCTAGGACATAGGTGAAGGTGCTAGGATATAGGTGAAGGTGCTAGGACGTAGATGAAGGCACTAAGACATAGGTGAAGGTACTAAAACATAGGTGAAGGTGCTAGGACACAGGTGAAGGTGCTAGGACATAGGTGAAGGTACTAGGACATAGGTGAAGGTGGTAGAACACAGATGAAAATGCTAGGACATAGGTGAAGGTGCTAGGACATAGGTGAAGGTGCTAGGACATAGGTGAAGATGCTAGGACATAGGTGAAGGTATTAGAACATAGGTGAAGGTGCTAGGACATAGATGAAAATGCTAGGACAGAGGTGAAGGTGCTAGGACATAGGTGAAGGTGCTAGGACATAGATGAAGGTGCTAGGACATAAGTGAAGGTGCTAGAACATAGGTGAAGGAGCTAGGACATAGGTGAAGGTGCTAGGACACAGGTGAAGGTGCTAGGACATAGGTGAAGGTGCTAGGACACAGGTGAAGGTGCTAGGGCATATTTGAAGGTGCTAAGACGCAGGTGATGGTGCTAGGACACAGTTGCAGGTGGTAAGACGTAGGTGAAGGAACTAGGAGACACAGTTGCTAGGTCCTAGGAGTTACATAATTGCTAGGCGGGACACAGACAAGGGTGCTACAGGACACACTCATGTACTCACCTATTTGTGGTTGCAGGGGTCGATTCATAGCTCCTGGCCCCGCCACTTTGCTAGTCGCTACTAGGTCCACTTTGTGGCTGTGTGTGTGTGTGTGTGTGTGTGTGTGTGTGTGTGTGTGTGTGTGTGTGTGTGTGTGTGTGTGTGTGTGTGTGTGTGTGTGTGTGTGTGTGTGTGTGTGTGTGTGTGTGTGTGTGTGTGTGTGTGTGTGTGTGTATCCTAGACTCGGAGAAATGTGTCCGGACATTCTTCAGGTTTCCGGCTGCCCCTACATACCCATACCTCCGTCTGCGTGTCTTCTGTCTGCTTCCTGTCTGTCTTTTGCCTGTTTGTCTGCTGTCTGCTACCTGTCTTCTGGCCTGTATGCTGCATGTCTGCTGCCTGCCTGCTGCATGT
>NW_027195603.1:45000-57500 GCF_038502225.1 Cherax quadricarinatus
CACTGATACATTAGCAATACAGTTGTAGACAACTCTACAAACACTGATACATTAGCAATACAGTTGTAGACAACTCTACAAACACTGATACATTAGCAATACAGTTGTAGACAACTCTACAAACACTGATACATTAGCAATACAGTTGTAGACAACTCTACAAACACTGATACATTAGCAATACAGTTGTAGACAACTCTACAAACACTGATACATTAGCAATACAGTTGTAGACAACTCTACAAACACTGATACATTAGCAATACAGTTGTAGACAACTCTACAAACACTGATACATTAGCAATACAGTTGTAGACAACTCTACAAACACTGATACATTAGCAATACAGTTGTAGACAACTCTACAACAAAATCGTTCGCAATCTTATAAATCCTTCTCAGTAAGAATTAATATTAAAAAAAAAATCTGCCTATATAAAAGATTTTTGAATATATAAATGAGGGTTTTTTGAAGGATATATAAAGAGAGAGAGAGAGAGAGAGAGAGAGAGAGAGAGAGAGAGAGAGAGAGAGAGAGAGAGAGAGAGAGAGAGAGAGAGAGAAGGCGGACCTCTTTGCTGAACACTTTGCTACCAAAATGCAAGTTGCTGATCCAGCAAGGGATCCTCCTTGGCTAGCTGCAAGAACTGTGTCAAAACTGTCAGTGGTGACAATAAGGCAGGAGGAGGTGCATTTCCTTCTTAAATCACTTGACCAAGAAAAGGTTGTGGGCCCAGACAAGTTGAGCCCAAGATTGTTGAGAAGATGTGCAGACCAGCTAGCAGCACCTCTAACTCGCATCTATCAGCACTGCCTAGTACAGTGTAAATGGCCCTCTCTATGGAAAGAGGCAAATGTAGTCCCTGTTCACAAAAAGAAGAGCAGAGCAGAAATCAGCAACTACAGACCAGTGTCACTCCTGTCAATCACTGGTAAGATCCTTGAGACAATAATCTCAAGACAAATGACAGAGTTTTTTGACTACCACTCACTACTTTGTGATCGTCAATATGGCTTCAGGAAAGGTTACTCTGCTGCTGATCTGTTGTTAAACCTCTCCACTAAGTGGCACCAATCACTGGATGAATCCAAAGTCAGCTGTGTGGTAGCACTGGACATTGCTGGCGCTTTCGACCGGGTGTGGCACCAGGGCCTCTTAGCAAAACTTCAAGCACTGGGAATTGCAGGCTCTATGCTATGTCTCCTCAGTGATTACCTTCATGGTAGATCTCTAAGTGTAGTTCTCAATGGAACGGAATCAGCAAAGCATCCTATTGGGGCAAGCGTTCCACAAGGAAGTGTGCTGGGACCATTGTTATGGAATGTCTACTTCAACGACCTTCTTCATCTCACCCCAGAATCACATGCATATGCAGAGGACTGTACACTGACATTCACTTATCCAAGAGAAGAAATACCAGCTGCTCTAAGCTACATCAATCACCAGCTAAGAGCTATATCAGCTTGGGGAAATAGATGGCAAGTAACATTTGCACCTGAGAAAACACAAATGATGATGGTCTCTAGGCACCATGATGGTAATGCTGGTGCAGTAGTAAGGATGAATGGGAGGGTGTTGGCACCTGGAGAAGAAGTTGATATCCTTGGGGTGAAATTTGACTCCAAACTAACCATGAAGAACCATGTTGTAAATCTTGCAAACAAGGCAGCCAGGAAGCTTACAGCACTTCGCCGTATCTCGCATCTGCTTGACAGTAGGGGTTGCAAGATTCTATACGAGGCACAAGTACGCTCACACATTGAGTATGCTCCACTTTCTTGGTTTGCCTGCCCCCCCTCTCATCTGCGACTGCTTGACAGAGTAGAGAACAGAGAAAGACGTCTCATCTCTCGCCTGGACCCATCCTGGATAGATCTGTCATTTCAGCAGAGCCTTCAACATAGGAGGGATGTGGGTGGCCTTACTGTTATGTACAAGGCCAATATTGTCAAAGTACCACACTTGGATCCACTTCGAGGACAGCGTGAAACAAGCTTTTATGCCACAAGACGGGCAGAAAGCAGCAACTTCACTCTGGCTGTACACTTCTCCAGAACATCACTCCATCTGAGATCATACATACCCAGGATGACTCGAGTATGGAACACATTCGTACAGCATAATGATGTCAACGAGATAAAGTCAGTTGATCAAATGAAAATGCTGGCCCACAGATGGCCCTCAGCTGGCCCACGGATGGTCCACAGCTGGCCCACAGATGGCTCCAACTTCATCCTGTTTCCTACTTGTATGTCTCATAACAATAAAAATGCTTTCAAATGAGCTGATGTAGGTAACAGCTCTTAACTTGTTAATAAAGTTAGGAATCCTTAACCTGACCTTCTCAAACCCTGTGTAAGAGAGAGAGAGAGAGAGAGAGAGAGAGAGAGAGAGAGAGAGAGAGAGAGAGAGAGAGAGAGAGAGAGAGAGAGAGAGAGAGAGAGAGAGAGAGAGAGTCTACTGTTGCAAGCTCATTGGTATTGATCAACAGGACAGCAACAGTGCCTTTACGTCATTATTGCAGACTGTTGCTTGACACTGTTGATCTATGGCACTTATTAGTGTATATTAATGTATATTAGTGTATATTAGTGTATATTAATGTATATTAGTGTATATTAATGTATATTAGTGTATATTAGTGTATATTAATGTATATTAGTGTATATTAATGTATATTAGTGTATATTAGTGTATACTAATGTATATTAGTGTATATTAGTGTATATTAGTGTATATTGACTGTGTTACCAGACTTTTAACACATCTGACCAAGTCATCAATAATACAGAACTTGAGTTTAACTTAGTTTTAATAATAATAATAATAATAATAATAATAATAATAATAATAATAATAAAATAATAATAATGATAATAATAATAAAATAATAATAATGATAATAATAATAATAATAATAATAATAATAATAATAATAATAATAATAATAATAATAATATTAATACTAATAATAATAATAATAATAATAATAATAATAATAATAATAATAATAATAATAATAATAATAATAATAATAATAATAATAATAATAATAATAATAATAATAATAATAATAATAATAATAATAATAATAATAATAATAATAATAAAAATAATAATAATAATAATAATAATAATAATAATAATAATAATAATAATAATAATAATAATAATAATAATAAAAATAATAATAATAATAATAACAATAATAATAATAATAATAATAATAATAATAATAATAATAATAATAATAATAATAATAATAATAATAATAATAATAATAATAATAATAATAATAAAAATAATAATAATAATAACAATAATAATAATAATAATAATAATAATAATAATAACAATAATAATAATAATAATAATAATAATAATAATAATAATAATAATAATAATAATAATAATAATAATAATAATAATAATAATAATAATAATAATAATAATAATAATAATAATAATAACAATAATAATAATAATAATAATAATAATAATAATAATAATAATAATAATAATAATAATAATAATAATAATAATAATAATAATAATAATTATAACTGTCATCTGAGACTAAAATTATTTTAACAAGAAAAATTAAAATGGTTGAGAAATAATAATTTCTTTGTTAACAATAATTTTGGGAAATAATTGTTCTGTTAACAGTAATTTTGGAAAATGATTCCTCTGTTAACAGTAATTTTGCAAAATGATTCCTCTGTTAACAGTAATTTTGGAAAATGATTCCTATGTTAACAGTAATTTTGGGGAAATAATTGTTCTGTTAACAGTAATTTTGGAAAATGATTCCTCTGTTAACAGTAATTTTGCAAAATGATTCCTCTGTTAACAGTAATTTTGGAAAATGATTCCTCTGTTAACAGTAATTTTGGGGAAATAATTGTTCTGTTAACAGTAATTTTGGAAAATGATTCCTCTGTTAACAGTAATTTTGGAAAATGATTCCTCTGTTAACAGTAATTTTGGAAAATGATTCCTCTGTTAACAATAATTTTGGGAAATAATTGTTCTGTTAACAGTAATTTTGCAAAATGATTCCTCTGTTAACAGTAATTTTGGGGAAATAATTGTTCTGTTAACAGTAATTTTGGAAAATGATTCCTCTGTTAACAGTAATTTTGGAAAATGATTCCTCTGTTAACAGTAATTTTGGAAAATGATTCCTCTGTTAACAATAATTTTGGGAAATAATTGTTCTGTTAACAGTAATTTTGCAAAATGATTCCTCTGTTAACAGTAATTTTGGGGAAATAATTGTTCTGTTAACAGTAATTTTGGAAAATGATTCCTCTGTTAACAGTAATTTTGGAAAATGATTCCTCTGTTAACAGTAATTTTGGAAAATGATTCCTCTGTTAACAATAATTTTGGGAAATAATTGTTCTGTTAACAGTAATTTTGCAAAATGATTCCTCTGTTAACATTAATTTTGGGGAAATAATTGTTCTGTTAACAGTAATTTTGGAAAATGATTCCTCTGTTAACAGTAATTTTGGAAAATGATTCCTCTGTTAACAGTAATTTTGGGGAAATAATTGTTCTGTTAACAGTAATTTTGGAAAATGATTCCTCTGTTAACAGTAATTTTGGAAAATGATTCCTCTGTTAACAGTAATTTTGGGGAAATAATTGTTCTGTTAACAGTAATTTTGGAAAATGATTCCTCTGTTAACAGTAATTTTGGGGAAATAATTGTTCTGTTAACAGTAATTTTGGGGAACTAATTGTTCTGTTAACAGTAATTTTGGGAAAATAATTGTTCTGTTAACAGTAACTTTGGGAAATAATTCATCTGTAAACAGTTACCATCGAAGTGGCTAGTTTATTGTGGCTAGTTTATTGTGGCTAGTTTATTGTAGCTAGTATATTGTGGCTAGTTTATTGTAGCTAGTATATTGTAGCTAGTTTATTGTAGCTAGTTTATTGTAGCTAGTTTATTGTAGCTAGTTTATTGTAGTTAGTTTATTGTAGCTAGTTTATTGTAGCTAGTTTATTGTGGCTAGTTTATTGTAGCTAGTATATTGTAGCTAGTTTATTGTAGCTAGTATATTGTAGCTAGTTTGTTGTGGCTAGTTTATTGTAGCTAGTATATTGTAGCTAGTTTATTGTAGCTAGTTTATTGTAGCTAGTTTATTGTGGCTAGTTTATTGTAGCTAGTTTATTGTGGCTAGTTTATTGTAGCTAGTATATTGTAGCTAGTTTATTGTAGCTAGTTTATTGTAGCTAGTTTATTGTAGCTAGTTTATTGTAGCTAGTTTATTGTGGCTAGTTTATTGTAGCTAGTATATTGTAGCTAGTTTGTTGTGGCTAGTTTATTGTAGCTAGTATATTGTAGCTAGTTTATTGTAGCTAGTTTATTGTAGCTAGTTTATTGTGGCTAGTTTATTGTAGCTAGTTTATTGTGGCTAGTTTATTGTAGCTAGTATATTGTAGCTAGTTTATTGTAGCTAGTTTATTGTAGCTAGTTTATTGTGGCTAGTTTATTGTAGCTAGTTTATTGTGGCTAGTTTATTGTAGCTAGCTTATTGTGGCTAGTTTATTGTGGGTAGTTTATTGTGGTTAGTTTACTGTAGCTAGTTTATTGTAAACTAGTTTGTTGTAGCTAGTTTATTGTAGCTTGTTTATTGTAGCTATTTTATTTTGGCTAGTTTATTGTGGCTAGTTTATTGTGGCTAGTTTATTGTGGCTAGTTTGTTGTGTACCTCATATCCATCCTTTGGATGGTAGTGGCTAGTTTTTTGTGTACCTCATATCCATCCTTTGGATGGTAGTGGCTAGTTTATTGTGTACCTCATATCCATCCTGTGGATGGTAGTGGCTAGTTTATTGTGTACCTCATATCTATCCTGTGGATGGTAGTGGGTAGTTTATTGTGCATCTGAAAACAATCCTGAGGATGGTAGTGGCTAGTTTATTGTGTACCTCATATCCATCCTTTGGATGGTAGTGGCTAGTTTATTGTGCACCTCATATCCATCCTGTAGATGGTAGAGGCTAGTTTATTGTGTACGTCATGTCCATCCTGTGGATAGTAGTGGCTAGTTTATTGTGCACCTCATATCAATCATGTGGACGGTAGTGGCTAGTTTATTGTGCACCTCATATCCATCCTGTGGATGGTAGTGGCTAGTTTATTGTGTACCTCATATCCATCCTGTGGATGGTAGTGGCTAGTTTACTGTGTACCTCATATCCATCCTGTGGATGGTAGTGGCTAGTTTATTGTGTACCTCATATCCATCGTGTGGATGGTAGTGGCTAGTTTATTGTGTACCTCATGTCCATCGTGTGGATGGTAGTGGCTAGTTTATTGTGTACCTCATGTCCATCCTGTGGATGATAGTGGCTAGTTTATTGTTTACCTCATATCCATCCTGTGGATTTTAGTGGCTAATTTATTGTGTACCTCATATCCATCCTGTGGATGGTAGTGGCTAGTTTATTGTGTACCTCATATCCATCCTGTGGATGGTAGTGGCTAGTTTATTGTGTACCTCATATCCATCCTGTGGATGGTAGTGGCTAGTTTATTGTGTACCTCATATCCATCCTGTGGATGGTAG
The DNA here is from genome assembly GCF_038502225.1 of Cherax quadricarinatus. Classification (NCBI taxonomy): domain Eukaryota; kingdom Metazoa; phylum Arthropoda; class Malacostraca; order Decapoda; family Parastacidae; genus Cherax; species Cherax quadricarinatus. The sequence continues at coordinate 51,589 of NW_027195603.1, forward strand.
TGGCTAGTTTATTGTGCACCTCATATCCATCCTGTGGATGGTAGTGGCTAGTTTATTGTGTACCTCATATCCATCCTGTGGATGGTAGTGGCTAGTTTATTGTGTACCTCATATCCATCCTGTGGATGGCAGCACAAGAACATATGGATACACAATAGGCCTAGGAACTAGGCCTCAAAAGGGTTAACAGGAGAACATCTGGATTTATATCTACGGTTCACTTATCTGTTACAAGTAAATTTAGCAAATTTGCTTAATATATCTGGTATCTTATTTACATTAATAAGATATCTTGACATATCGCACAGGTTATTATACTGTCTGTCTCTGTAGTCCTCAATAAGTGGATAATTAAGCACATAGTGTTCAAGACTGACTAACAATAAGGCTGTCAGAAGTACTTGTAACCAAGTCTAAGTCTGGCTACTACAACATCAGACTCTCAGAAGTACTTGTAACCAAGTCTAAGTCTGGCTACTACAACATCACACTGTCAGAAGTACTTGTAACTAAGTCTAAGTCTGGCTACTACAACATCACACTGTCAGAAGTACTTGTAACTAAGTCTAAGTCTGGCTACTACAACATCAGACTGTCAGAAGTACTTGTAACCAAGTCTAAGTCTGGCTACTACAACATCAGACTGTCAGAAGTACTTATAACAAGTCTAAGTCTGGCTACTACAACATCAGACTGTCAGAAGTACTTGTAACTAAGTCTAAGTCTGGCTACTACAACATCAGACTGTCAGAAGTACTTGTAACTAAGTCTAAGTCTGGCTACTACAACATCAGACTGTCAGAAGTACTTGTAACCAAGTCTAAGTCTAGCTACTACAACATCTGACTGTCAGAAGTACTTGTAACCAAGTCTAAGTCTGGCTACTACAACATCAGACTGTCAGAAGTACTTGTAACCAAGTCTAAGTCTGGCTACTACAACATCAGACTGTCAGAAGTACTTGTAACCAAGTCTAAGTCTAGCTACTACAACATCAGACTGTCAGAAGTACTTGTAACCAAGTCTAAGTCTGGCTACTACAACATCAGACTGTCAGAAGTACTTGTAACCAAGTCTAAGTCTGGCTACTACAACATCACACTGTCAGAAGTACTTGTAACCAAGTCTAAGTCTGGCTACTACAACATCAGACTGTCAGAAGTACTTGTAACCAAGTCTAAGTCTGGCTACTACAACATCAGACTGTCAGAAGTACTTGTAACCAAGTCTAAGTCTGGCTACTACAACATCACACTGTCAGAAGTACTTGTAACTAAGTCTAAGTCTGGCTACTACAACATCAGACTGTCAGAAGTACTTGTAACTAAGTCTAAGTCTGGCTACTACAACATCAGACTGTCAGAGGTACTTGTAACAAAGTCTAAGTCTGGCTACTACAACATCAGACTGTCAGAAGTACTTGTAACCAAGTCTAAGTCTGGCTACTACAACATCAGACTGTCAGAAGTACTTGTAACAAAGTCTACGTCTGGCTACTACAACATCAGACTGTCAGAAGTACTTATAACAAGTCTAAGTCTGGCTACTACAACATCAGACTGTCAGAAGTACTTGTAACTAAGTCTAAGTCTGGCTACTACAACATCAGACTGTCAGAAGTACTTGTAACTAAGTCTAAGTCTGGCTACTACAAAATCAGACTGTCAGAAGTACTTATAACAAGTCTAAGTCTGGCTACTACAACATCAGACTGTCAGAAGTACTTATAACAAGTCTAAGTCTGGCTACTACAACATCAGTCAGGGTTCACATTGCAAGTTGCAACATAAGTCTACTTATCAACCTTCATGTTATCACAGTGAATAACATATCTACTCAGTCTTCTAACAACGTTCCTACAACATTCACTTTCATTATTTACTTCTCTCCTAATATTATTAACAATGCTAGACCCAGACACAACAAAGTTACATTCTACATTATCCTTCACAATATTTTCTTCGTTAATTAACATTATCATGAAGGAGTAATCCAGTCTGTGATGGGATCCATAGCAATTGTACATTAATTCCTTTGTCCCTAATTTTTAAGTATTTATGTCTGGCTTCTGCAATGATGATGTTGTTAGTCTTCATGTGAGTCAAGAGCCTTCAGTGATGACATAGAATCAGTAATGATGATAGAGTTAAGCTCTATGTCATAAGTTATTACCATTAGGATGGCAAACAATTCAGTTTGCAAGATGCCCAGTTGTTAATTCTTGTGCCTAACTTAAGAAAGTTATGGTTCTTAACTATGGAGGTGCAACAATAGCAGATGCAGCCCTGCCAGAAGACTCCTGCTGGAGGTGGCAACAATAGCAGATGCAGCCCTGCCAGAAGACTCCTGTTGGAGGTGGCAACAAGAGCAGATGCAGCCCTGCCAGAAGACTCCTGTTGGAGGTGGCAACAAGAGCAGATGCAGCCCTGCCAGAAGACTCCTGTTGGAGGTGGCAACAAGAGCAGATGCAGCCCTGCCAGAAGACTCCTGTTGGAGGTGGCAACAAGAGCAGATGCAGCCCTGCCAGAAGACTCCTGTTGGAGGTGGCAACAAGAGCAGATGCAGCTCTGCCAGAAGACTCCTGTTTAGATCCATCAGTGTATATAACTTGTGGTAACTTATTACTACCAGCTAGGTGAGAAATTTCTTCTTGAGCAGTTGGTTTAACAAGTGATTTAAGGAAGGGATCACTAGCAATGATCTTCTTGGGAGGGACTTGTAGGTATGTGATATTAAATGAACACATCTTCCATGGAGGGGTGAAATGCTCTTGTTGCCTACAGTGATACAGTTCATGCAGGTTATAAAACTTAATGGAATTGCACGTTTTCACAGTCGATTTAGATCTGTGTGTATATGCTTCTAGACACTTGGTAAAATTCATTGTGACAGTGTCTGGTTCATTTCTCAACATCCTAATACCGAGTACAGTGTTAATCTCGACAATCCTATCACTGATACCAGAAATACAAAGCTCCTTCCTCATATTAAGAACCTTTGTAGATTTGGGACAACCAAGAATAATTCTGAGAGCTTCATTCTGCATTAACTCCAAGGGTCGGAGAGAACTTTCTCTAGCTAATATCAACATGGGAGCAGCATAATCAATTAAGGACCTAACATAGGCTATGTACATCATTCTCACGTTTCTCACATTAGTACCATAGTTGGTGTTGCAGCCAGTAACATTAGCACCATAGTTGGTGTTGTAGCAGCAACATTAGCACCATAGTTGGTGTTGTAGCCAGTAACATTAGCACCATAGTTGGTGTTGTAGCAGCAACATTAGCACCATAGTTGGTGTTGCAGCCAGTAACATTAGCACCATAGTTGGTGTTGTAGCAGTAACATTAGCACCATAGTTGGTGTTGTAGCAGCAACATTAGCACCATAGTTGGTGTTGTAGCAGCAACATTAGCACCATAGTTGGTGTTGTAGCCAGCAACATTAGCACCATAGTTGGGGTTGTAGCCAGCAACATTAGCACCATAGTTGGTGTTGTAGCCAGCAACATTAGCACCATAGTTGGGGTTGTAGCCAGCAACATTAGCACCATAGTTGGGGTTGTAGCCAGCAACATTAGCACCATAGTTGGGGTTGTAGCCACGAACATTAGCACCATAGTTGGGGTTGTAGCCAGCAACATTAGCACCATAGTTGGGGTTGTAGCCAGCAACATTAGCACCATAGTTGGGGTTGTAGCCAGCAACATTAGCACCATAGTTGGGGTTGTAGCCAGCAACATTAGCACCATAGTTGGGATTGTAGCCAGCAACATTAGCACCATAGTTGGTGTTGTAGCCAGCAACATTAGCACCATAGTTGGTGTTGTAGCCACATTAGCACCACAGGTGGTGTTGTAGCCACATTAGCACCATAGTTGGTGTTGTAGCCAGTAACATTAGCACCATAGTTGGTGTTGCAGCCAGTAACATTAGCACCATAGTTGGTGTTGTAGCAGCAACATTAGCACCATAGTTGGTGTTGCAGCCAGTAACATTAGCACCATAGTTGGTGTTGTAGCAGTAACATTAGCACCATAGTTGGTGTTGTAGCCAGCAACATTAGCACCATAGTTGGGGTTGTAACCAGCAACATTAGCACCATAGTTGGGGTTGTAGCCAGCAACATTAGCACCATAGCTGGGATTGTAGCCAACAACATTAGCACCATAGTTGGTGTAGCCAGCAACATTAGCACCATAGTTGGGGTTGTAGCCAGCAACATTAGCACCATAGTTGGTGTTGTAGCAGTAACATTAGCACCATAGTTGGTGTTGTAGCAGTAACATTAGCACCATAGTTGGTGTTGTAGCAGTAGCCAGCAACATTAGCACCATAGTTGGGGTTGTAGCCACGAACATTAGCACCATAGTTGGTAGCCAGCAACATTGTAGCCAGCAACATTAGCACCATAGTTGGGGTTGTCAGTAACATTAGCACCATAGTTGGTGTTGTAGCAGAACATTAGCACCATAGTTGGGGTTGTACCACACCATCGTTGGTGTTGTAGTCAGTAACATTAGCACCATAGTTGGTGTTGTAGCAGTAACATTAGCACCATAGTTGGTGTTGTAGCCAGTAACATTACCACCATAGTTGGTGTTGTAGCCAGTAACATTAGCACCATAGTTGGTGTTGTAGCAGCAACATTAGCACCATAGTTGGTGTTGTAGCAGTAACATTAGCACCATAGTTGGTGTTGTAGCAGCAACATTAGCACCATAGTTGGTGTTGTAGCAGTAACATTAGCACCATAGTTGGTGTTGTAGCCAGTAACATTAGCACCATAGTTGGTGTTGTAGCAGTAACATTAGCACCATAGTTGGTGTTGTAGCCAGTAACATTAGCACCATAGTTGGTGTTGTAGCAGTAACATTAGCACCATAGTTGGGGTTGTAGCCAGCAACATTAGCACCATAGTAGGGGTTGTAGCCAGCAACATTAGCACCATAGTTGGTGTTGTAGCCAGCAACATTAGCACCATAGTTGGGGTTGTAGCCAGCAACATTAGCACCATAGTTGGGGTTGTAGCCAGCAACATTAGCACCATAGTTGGGGTTCTAGACAGCAACATTAGCACCATAGTTGGGGTTGTAGCCAGCAACATTAGCACCATAGTTGGGGTTGTAGCCAGCAACATTAGCACCATAGTTGGGGTTGTAGCCAGCAACATTAGCACCATAGTTGGTGTTGTAGCCAGCAACATTAGCACCATAGTTGGTGTTGTAGCCAGCAACATTAGCACCATAGTTGGGGTTGTAGCCAGCAACATTAGCACCATAGTTGGGGTTGTAGCCAGCAACATTAGCACCATAGTTGGGGTTGTAGCCAGTAACATTAGCACCATAGTTGGTGTTGTAGCAGTAACATTAGCACCATAGTTGGTGTTGTAGCCAGTAATATTAGCACCATAGTTGGTGTTGTAGCAGTAACATTAGCACCATAGTTGGTGTTGTAGCAGTAACATTAGCACCATAGTTGGTGTTGTAGCCAGTAACATTAGCACCATAGTTGGTGTTGTAGCAGTAACATTAGCACCATAGTTGGTGTTGTAGCAGTAACATTAGCACCATAGTTGGTGTTGTAGCCAGTAACATTAGCACCATAGTTGGTGTTGTAGCCAGTAACATTAGCACCATAGTTGGTGTTGTAGCCAGTAACATTAGCACCATAGTTGGTGTTGTAGCCAGTAACATTAGCACCATAGTTGGTGTTGTAGCCAGTAACATTAGCACCATAGTTGGTGTTGTAGCCAGTAACATTAGCACCATAGTTGGTGTTGTAGCAGTAACATTAGCACCATAGTTGGTGTTGTAGCCAGTAACATTAGCACCATAGTTGGGGTTGTAGCCAGTAACATTAGCACCATAGTTGGTGTTGTAGCAGTAACATTAGCACCATAGTTGGTGT
>NW_027195603.1:62500-70000 GCF_038502225.1 Cherax quadricarinatus
TCTACTGAGACACAGTATCTACCTACTGAGACACAGTATCTACCTACTGAGACACAGTATCTACCTACTGAGACACAGTATCTACCTACTGAGACACAGTATCTACCTACTGAGACACAGTATCTACCTACTGAGACACAGTATCTACCTACTGAGACACAGTATCTACCTACTGAGACACAGTATCTACCTACTGAGACACAGTATCTACCTACTGAGACACAGTATCTACCTACTGAGACACAGTATCTACCTACTGAGACACAGTATCTACCTACTGAGACACAGTATCTACCTACTGAGACACAGTATCTACCTACTGAGACACAGTATCTGCCTACTGAGACACAGTATCTACCTACTGAGACACAGTATCTACCTACTGAGACACAGTATCTACCTACTGAGACACAGTATCTACCTACTGATACACAGTATCTACCTACTGAGACACAGTATCTACCTACTGAGACACAGTATCTACCTACTGAGACACAGTATCTACCTACTGAGACACAGTATCTACCTACTGAGACACAGTATCTACCTACTGAGACACAGTATCTACCTACTGAGACACAGTATTTACCTACTGAGACACAGTATCTACCTACTGAGACACAGTATCTACCTACTGAGACACAGTATCTACCTACTGAGACACAGTATCTACCTACTGAGACACAGTATCTACCTACTGAGACACAGTATCTACCTACTGAGACACAGTATCTACCTACTGAGACACAGTATCTACCTACTGAGACACAGTATCTACCTACTGAGACACAGTATCTACCTACTGAGACACAGTATCTACCTACTGAGACACAGTATCTACCTACTGAGACACAGTATCTACCTACTGAGACACAGTGTCTACCTACTGAGACACAGTATCTACCTACTGAGACACAGTATCTACCTACTGAGACACAGTATCTACCTACTGAGACACAGTATCTACCTACTGAGACACAGTATCTACCTACTGAGACAGTATCTACCTACTGAGACACAGTATCTACCTACTGAGGTACAGTACCTACCTACTGAGACATAATGTGTTCAACGTTACTTACACATACATGTATCTTGATGCCAAGTCTGTGCAGTACAAGTCTGTGCAGTACAAGTCTGTGCAGTACAAGTGTGTACAGTACTAGGGGAAGGCAGCACAGCCTTGTACTAGGCACAGTCAGTGGCCAGGCTTCAAATACCTTACACAGTATATCGTTAAAGGAATGGAATAGACTGGCTGCACATGTCAAAGCCAGTCATAGCTTAAGCCAGTTCAAGATGAAGGTCCAAAAGTACCTAATTAATGTTGCTACAGAAAGGTACCTAGTGAATGTAGCTATAGAAAGGCAGCAAATGAATGTAGCTACAGAAAGGTACCTAGTGAATGTAGCTATAGAAAGGCAGCAAATGAATGTAGCTACAGAAAGGTACCTAGTGAATGTAGCTACAGAAAGGTACCTAATGAATAGATACATGCACCCAGGATACCTGTACCTATTACCATGATAAATACTTACCATGTAAATATCTGTACTTGCTTGTCACATAGTTGATTTACTGACCTGCGCTTTCGTGACTTATCACGTTATCAAGGAACAGTTAAAAATAAGAGGTCAACAAGAAGGCATATATAGGCCTTTTTTTGATATATTATTTTTACACTTCCTTGATGATGTGAGAAATCACGAAAGCGCCTGGAATTCCACTATTTTTTTCACAGTGGTTGCTCTGCATATGTTGGTGTGTGTGATTATTGATGTAACCGTATTAATGTCTACCTGAATCAACTTACTTATGGCTAACTTCTAGCTAGTATATATGGCTAACTTCTAGCTAGTATATATGGCTAACTTCTAGCTAGTATATATGGCTAACTTCTAAATAGTATATATGGCTAACTTCTAGCTAGTATATATGGCTAACTTCTAGCTAGTATATATGGCTAACTTCTAGCTAGTATATATGGCTAACTTCTAGCTAGTATATATGGCTACCTTCTAGCTAGTATCTGTGACCTCCTTCTAGCTAGTATATATGGCTATCTTCTAGCTAGTATATTTGGCTAACTTCTAGCTAGTATATATGGCTACCTTCTAGCTAGTATCTATGAACTCCTTCTAGCTAGTATATATGAGAATCTTCTAGCTAGTATATATGGCTATCTTCTAGCTAGTATATATGGGAATCTTCTAGCTAGTATATATGGCTTCCTTCTAGCTAGTATATATGGCTTCCTTCTAGCTAGTATATATGGCTTCCCTCTAGCTAGTATATATGGCTACCATCTAGCTAGTATATATGGCTACCATCTAGCTAGTATATATGGCTTCCTTCTAGCTAGTATATATGGCTACCATCTAGCTAGTATATATGACTACCATCTAGCTAGTATATATGGCTACCATTTAGCTAGTATCTATGACCTTCTTCTAGCTAGTATATATGGGAATCTTCTAGCTAGTATATATGGCTACCTTCTAGCTAGTATATATGGCTTCCTTCTAGCTAGTATATATGGCTATCTTCTAGCTAGTATATATGGCTAAATTCTAGCTAGTATATATGGCTACCTTCTAGCTAGTATCTATGACCTCCTTCTAGCTAGTATATATGGCTACCATCTAGCTAGTATATATGGCTACCTTCTAGCTAGTATATATGGGTAACTTCTAGCTAGTATATATGGCTAACTTCTAGCTAGTATATATGGGTAACTTCTAGCTAGTATATATGGCTACCTTCTAGCTAGTATATATGGGTAACTTCTAGCTAGTATATATGGCTACCTTCTAGCTAGTATATATGGGTAACTTCTAGCTAGTATATATGGCTAACTTCTAGCTAGTATATATGGCTATCTTCTAGCTAGTATATATGGGTAACTTCTAGCTAGTATATATGGCTACCTTCTAGCTAGTATATATGGGTAACTTCTAGCTAGTATATATGGCTAACTTCTAGCTAGTATATATGGCTATCTTCTAGCTAGTATATATGGGTAACTTCTAGCTAGTATATATGGCTACCTTCTAGCTAGTATATATGGGTAACTTCTAGCTAGTATATATGGGTAACTTCTAGCTAGTATATATGGCTACCTTCTAGCTAGTATATATGGGTAACTTCTAGCTAGTATATATGGCTACCTTCTAGCTAGTATATATGGGTAACTTCTAGCTAGTATATATGGCTAACTTCTAGCTAGTATATATGGCTATCTTCTAGCTAGTATATATGGGTAACTTCTAGCTAGTATATATGGCTACCTTCTAGCTAGTATATATGGGTAACTTCTAGCTAGTATATATGGCTAACTTCTAGCTAGTATATATGGCTATCTTCTAGCTAGTATATATGGGTAACTTCTAGCTAGTATATATGGCTACCTTCTAGCTAGTATATATGGGTAACTTCTAGCTAGTATATATGGCTACCTTCTAGCTAGTATATATGGGTAACTTCTAGCTAGTATATATGGCTAACTTCTAGCTAGTATATATGGCTATCTTCTAGCTAGTATATATGGCTATCTTCTAGCTAGTATATATGGGAATCTTCTAGCTAGTATATATGGCTACCTTCTAGCTAGTATCTATGATCTCCTTCTAGCTAGTATATATGGGAATCTTCTAGCTAGTATATATGGCTATCTTCTAGCTAGTATATATGGCTTCCTTCTAGCTAGTATCTATGACCTCCTTCTAGCTAGTATACATGGGAATCTTCTAGCTAGTATATATGGCTATCTTCTAGCTAGTATATATGGGAATCTTCTAGCTAGTATATATGGCTATCTTCTAGCTAGTATATTTGGGAATCTTCTAGCTAGTATATATGGGAATCTTCTAGTGCTCGACCCGTACCGATGGCATGCCAAATTGACGACTTGATCGTTCCATTCTGGGGTTACCAGCTTGGATCAGAAATCTGTCATACTGCTGCAGAGTATGATGTACGCACTAAGTCCTTACAAGCAAATGCATTCTCCAGTAGCGTACCCAAGCGGTCAGGCACTGGTAATTCTGTCACTCCCATCCGTGTTCCACCTATACCTTCAGACTTGCAGGATAGTGTTCCGTTGCCTCAAGTATCCGAGGACACTCAGACTGCCTTGAGTGCACAGCCTATCCCTGCAATGACTGCTAGTTCGAGTAGTAGTTTCTCCACAGGGGATGCCTTGTCAGAAAACAATTACTTGCAACTAGTAATGCCATCTCTTGTTGATGTCACATGCCGTTTGCAGAAAGACGTCTCTGTTGCGGCTAGTGCTCTCACTAGAGTGTCTGTAGTTGTTCCTAGTGTTCCAGATGGTGATAACGTCCTAGTTGACAGTGATTCCTGCAAAGTAAAAGGTCTATTTGTTGAACCATCCTTACATGTTGTAAGAGATAGTAAGATCCATTTCTTCCTGGCCAACACTTCTGGTCACAGTGTTCGCCTTAGAGCAAATACCAATCTTGTTGACCTTCTTCACTATCCTTACCCTGTTCAGGTAGAGGATGTGTTGTCACCTGACCAGTGGGTCGGTGCTATTTCTGCCGGGGAGACCTCATCCACTTCACTGGATCAATCTGTTCCACCAGTTGAGGAGAAAGACTTAGCTCCCACTGACTTCCCAGATGAAGTCAAGCGTTTGTTGACTCTGTTGAACAAACGTCGTAAAGCCATTGCTTTACCAGGTGAGAAGATGGGTATAACGAACTTATTGTCCCATCGTATTCCACTTGAACCTGGTACTAGACCTATCTACATACCTGCGTACAGAATGCCTCATTCACAAGTTGCTGTCGCAGAAGAATTAATCAATCAAATGCTTGATGATGGAGTTATTGCACCTAGCAATTCACCTTGGAATGCACCCTTGATCCTAGTACCTAAGAAGGATGGTACTTAGCGCCCAGTTATTGACTTTAGGAAGTTAAACGCGAAAACTATTCCAGATCGCTTTCCACTCCCTGTACTGGGTGATCTTTTACGTAACATCGGAGATAACAAAGTCTTTTCAACCCTGGATTTATTACAAGGGTTTTGGCAAGTCCCTCTTCACGAGGACAGCCAAGAGCTAACTGCATTCTCCACTCCTACAGGTCATTATCACTTCCTCCGTATGGCGTTTGGATTACGATCCTCCCCTATCACGTTCTCAAGGCTCATGACTATTATCTTTAGAGGTCTCATAGGTAATGCACTTATGGTGTACTTAGATGACGTAATCGTCATGTCTAAAGGCGTGGATACACACTTGAAAAGACTTGATGTAGTACTTGGTAAGCCTGAAGAAGCCAATTTAAAGATCAAACTGTCTAAATGTCAGTTTTTCAGATCAGAAATTAAGTTTCTTGGTCACGTAGTCACTCCTAGAGGGGTTACGACTGACCAAAGTAAAGTAACTCCAGTACAAAATTTTCCATCTCCCAAAACTGCTGATGCCGTAAGATCCTTTGTGGGCTTAGCAGGTTTTTATAGATCTTTCATTGCCAATTTTTCTTCCATAGCAGCTCCTCTGAGTTGCTTAAGAAAGATGCTCCTTTTGTTTGGACCTTCCGTCAAGAAAGAGCATTCCAGACGCTAAAAGAAAAGCTAACATCCGCTCCTATTTTGAAATTCCGAGAATTTTCTAAGCCCTTCTATCTGACAACTGATGCTAGTTCTATTGGCATAGGTGCCGTACTAGCTCAGAAGACCGATGGCAAGTACAACGCAGTTGCATTTGCTAGCCGAGTCCTTACAAAGGCTGAACGTAATTATACAGTAACTGAGCAAGAAGCTTTAGCAATAGTATGGTCTTTAAAGCACTTCCGAGACATTATTTATCAGTACTCTGTTCATGTCTTGAAAGACCATGCTCCACTGATACCTTTATTCCAGAACAAACAACCTACTGGAAGGTTAGCCAGATGGACCTTGACTATCCAAGAGTTCAATCCCACCTTTGAACACTTACCTGGCAAGTCAAATGTAGTCGCAGATGCTTTATCGCGACATGTTAGTATAGTAACTGCAGACCCTCCATTTAGTGCTGAAGATGTAAAGAATGCTCAACGAACAGATCCTATGTGGTCTGGTGTGATTCGATTCCTGCTCCAGGAAGATCTTATTCTGACTGTGAAGCCACCAGCACCCATCAGTGACTTTGTCATGAACCAAGAATTACTGTATCGAATAGCCGAGTTGGGTACTCCTAGCAGAAGAGTATACCAGTTAGTAATTCCACAGTCACTAGTGAATGTAGCCTTACAGCTAGTTCACGATGTACCAGGTGTTGCACACCCTGGTATGGATCGTTCAGTAAAACAAGCCAGATTGAAATACTTTTGGCCTCGTATGGCAACTGATATTTCTGAGTATGTTAAGAAATGTAGTGTCTGCATGCAACATAAAGGTAATGTTAATGGTCCTAATCCAATCCAAGTGTATCCAACTACTAGCGAACCGTGGGAAAGAGTTGCGCTAGATTTGTTAACTAATTTCCAATGTTCCCTCCAGGGCAACAAACATCTATGTGTTATGGTAGACCATTTCACCAGATATTGTGAGTTAGTTCCTATTGCAGATAAGACTGCCGAGACAGTAGCTAAAGCGTTTAAAGAACGCATTATCTGCAGGCATACCACCCCTAAGTCCCTAGTAACAGATAATGGAGGTGAATTCTGTAATGAGATTCTTGAAAATTTGTGTACCTTGTACAAGATCTCTAAATCCACCATTGTTCCTCATCATCCTGCCAGCAATGGGTTAGCGGAACGAACCCTTGATGTCTTGAGAGCCACTATCAATCCCAACAGTGAAACTTGGGATGAAGTTATACCTGATGTGCAGTGTGCTATAAATTCTGCTTACAATGTTTTTATAGGTGACACTCCACATTATGCATTGTATGGTGTAGATAAACGTTTGCCTTATGAGTTGCTATATTCTAATCCGAAACCAAATTACAACCCTGATGATTTCATAGCAACTCGTACCAGCTTAGCTCGAAGTGTTTTTAGAAGAATCCGTGAAACACTTCATAAATCAACAGCAGAATTTACAAGAGTCGCAAACACTCGAGCAAAGCCATCCAAAATCAAAGTAGGTTCAAGAGTTATGCTGACTAACTTTAACAAAACGTCTGCAATGCCTAAGCTTGATCAAAAGTTTGTTGGTCCTTATCGAGTAGTTGAACATATCACTGGTAATAAGTATAAGGTTAGAGAAATCAGTACTGGTCAGTATAAAGAATCGCATTTAGATCATATGAAGTTAGTATGTGATGATAATGATGTTCCAATCCAGACTAATGTGACAGACTCTGACAATCCTCCTGATCCAGTACTCTCTTCCTCTGATACTCAGTCAGACGATCAACCTGAATGTCGTTATTCCCTACGTACACGACAGGTATTGAGAAATCCTCAAGTATCATTTGTAACTTCCAATTCAGATTTGCCTCAAATACAGCATGAGTTAGCCAATGCTACAGAGTTTGATCCTCCCAGA